>NW_026967522.1:1061024-1262000 GCF_028390025.1 Pseudophryne corroboree | reverse complement strand
GTCTCCCCCCTCTGACACCTCAGTGCTGCATGGGGACAATATTACCCACATAGACACGGCCTCCAACAGCCCCCGCTACTGCACTACTGCCACCCACCCTGTCTCCCCCCTCTGACACCTCAGTGCTGCATGGGGACAAGATTACCCACATATACACTGCCTCCAGCAGCTCCCGCTACTTCCACCCACCCTGTCTCCCCCCTCTGACACCTCAGTGCTGCATGGGGACAAGATTACCCACATAGACACTGCCTCCAGCAGCCCCCACTACTGCACTACTGCCACCCACCCTGTCTCCCCCCTCTGACACCTCAGCGCTGCATGGGGACAATATTACCCACATATACACTGCCTCCAGCAGCCTGCACTACTGCCACCCACCCTGTCTCCCCCCTCTGACACCTCAGCGCTGCATGGGGACAATATTACCCACATATACACTGCCTCCAGCAGCCCCCACTACTGCACTACTGCCACCCACCCTGTCTCCCCCCTCTGACACCTCAGCGCTGCATGGGGACAATATTACCCACATATACACTGCCTCCAGCAGCCCCCACTACTGCACTACTGCCACCCACACTGTCTCCCCCCTCTGACACCTCAGTGCTGCATGGGGACAATATTACCCACATATACACTGCCTCCAGCAGCCCCCGCTACTGCACTACTGCCACCCACCCTGTCTCCCCCCTCTGACACCTCAGCACTGCATGGGGACAAGGTTACCCACATAGACACGGCCTCCAACAGCCCCCGCTACTGCCCTACTGCTTTCCACCCTGTCTCCCCCCCTCTGACACCTCAGCTCTGCATGGGGACAAGGTTACCCACATAGACACTGCCACCAGCAGCCCCCAGTACTGCACTACTGCCACCCACCCTGTCTCCCCCCTCTGACACCTCAGCGCTGCATGGGGACAAGGTTACCCACATAGACACTGCCTCCAGCAGCCCCCACTACTGCACTACTGCCACCCACACTGTCTCCCCCCTCTGACACCTCAGTGCTGCATGGGGACAATATTACCCACATATACACTGCCTCCAGCAGCCCCCGCTACTGCACTACTGCCACCCACCCTGTCTCCCCCCTCTGACACCTCAGCACTGCATGGGGACAAGGTTACCCACATAGACACTGCCTCCAGCAGCCCCCACTACTGCACTACTGCCACCCACCCTGTCTCCCCCCTCTGACACCTCAGCGCTGCATGGGGACAAGATTACCCACATAGACACTGCCTCCAGCAGCCCCCACTACTGCACTACTTCCACCCACCCTGTCTCCCCCCTCTGACACCTCAGTGCTGCATGGGGACAAGATTACCCACATAGACACTGCCACCAGCAGCCCCCAGTACTGCACTACTGCCACCCACACTGTCTCCCCCCTCTGACACCTCAGCGCTGCATGGGGACAAGGTTACCCACATAGACACGGCCTCCAACAGCCCCCGCTACTGCCCTACTGCTTTCCACCCTGTCTCCCCCCCTCTGACACCTCAGCTCTGCATGGGGACAAGATTACCCACATATACACTGCCTCCAGCAGCCCCCACTACTGCCACCCACCCTGTCTCCCCCCTCTGACACCTCAGCTCTGCATGGGGACAAGATTACCCACATATACACTGCCTCCAGCAGCCCCCGCTACTGCACTACTGCCACCCACCCTGTCTCCCCCCTCTGACACCTCAGAGCTCCATGGGGACAAGATTACCCACATATACACTGCCTCCAGCAGCCCCCGCTACTGCACTACTGCCACCCACCCTGTCTCCCCCCTCTGACACCTCAGCACTGCATGGGGACAGGATTACCCACATATACACTGCCTCCAGCAGCCTCCACTACTGCACTACTGCCACCCACCCTGTCTCCACCCTCTGACACCTCAGCTCTGCATGGGGACAATATTACCCACATATACCCTGCCTCCAGCAGCCCCGACTACTGCACTACTGCCACCCACCCTGTCTCCCCCCTCTGACACCTCAGCTCTGCATGGGGACAATATTACCCACATATACACTGCCTCCAGCAGCCCCCACTACTGCACTACTGCCACCCACCCTGTCTCCCCCCTCTGACACCTCAGCACTGCATGGGGACAGGATTACCCACATATACCCTGCCTCCAGCAGCCCCGACTACTGCACTACTGCCACCCACCCTGTCTCCCCCCTCTGACACCTCAGTGCTGCATGGGGACAATATTACCCACATATACACTGCCTCCAGCAGCCTCCACTACTGCACTACTGCCACCCACCCTGTCTCCCCCCTCTGACACCTCAGCTCTGCATGGGGACAAGATTACCCACATAGACACTGCCTCCAGCAGCCCCCGCTACTGCACTACTGCCACCCACCCTATCTCCCCCCTCTGATACCTCAGCGCTGCATGGGGACAATATTACCCACATATACACTGCCACCAGCAGCCCCCAGTACTGCACTACTGCCACCCACACTGTCTCCCCCCTCTGACACCTCAGCGCTGCATGGGGACAAGGTTACCCACATAGACACTGCCTCCAGCAGCCCCCGCTAGTGCACTACTGCCACCCACCCTGTCTCCCCCCTCTGACACCTCAGCGCTGCATGGGGACAAGATTACCCACATAGACACTGCCTCCAGCAGCCCCCGCTACTTCCACCCACCCTGTCTCCCCCCTCTGACACCTCAGTGCTGCATGGGGACAAGATTACCCACATAGACACTGCCTCCAGCAGCCCCCACTACTGCACTACTGCCACCCACCCTGTCTCCCCCTCTGACACCTCAGTGCTGCATGGGGACAATATTACCCACATAGACACGGCCTCCAACAGCCCCCGCTACTGCACTACTGCCACCCACCCTGTCTCCCCCCTCTGACACCTCAGCGCTGCATGGGGACAAGATTACCCACATAGACACTGCCTCCAGCAGCCCCCGCTACTTCCACCCACCCTGTCTCCCCCCTCTGACACCTCAGCGCTGCATGGGGACAAGGTTACCCACATAGACACTGCCACCAGCAGCCCCCAGTACTGCACTACTGCCACCTACCCTGTCTCCCCCCTCTGACACCTCAGTGCTGCATGGGGACAGGATTACCCACATATACACTGCCTCCAGCAGCCCCCGCTACTGCACTACTGCCACCCACCCTGTCTCCCCCCTCTGACACCTCAGCGCTGCATGGGGACAAGATTACCCACATAGACACTGCCTCCAGCAGCCCCCGCTACTTCCACCCACCCTGTCTCCCCCCTCTGACACCTCAGTGCTGCATGGGGACAAGATTACCCACATAGACACTGCCTCCAGCAGCCTCCACTACTGCACTACTGCCACCCACCCTGTCTCCCCCCTCTGACACCTCAGTGCTGCATGGGGACAAGATTACCCACATAGACACTGCCTCCAGCAGCCCCCACTACTGCACTACTGCCACCCACCCTGTCTCCCCCCTCTGACACCTCAGTGCTGCATGGGGACAAGATTACCCACATATACACTGCCTCCAGCAGCCCCCGCTACTGCACTACTGCCACCCACCCTGTCTCCCCCCTCTGACACCTCAGCGCTGCATGGGGACAAGGTTACCCACATATACACTGCCTCCAGCAGCCCCCGCTACTGCACTACTGCCACCCACCCTGTCTCCCCCCTCTGACACCTCAGTGCTGCATGAGGATAAGATTACCCACATATACACTGCCTCCAGCAGCCCCCACTACTGCACTACTGCCACCCACCCTGTCTCCCCCCTCTGACACCTCAGAGCTCCATGGGGACAAGATTACCCACATATACACTGCCTCCAGCAGCCCCCACTACTGCACTACTGCCACCCACCCTGTCTCCCCCCTCTGACACCTCAGAGCTCCATGGGGACAAGATTACCCACATAGACACTGCCTCCAGCAGCCCCCGCTACTGCACTACTGCCACCCACCCTGTCTCCCCCCTCTGACACCTCAGTGCTGCATGGGGACATGATTACCCACATAGACACTGTCTCCAGCAGCCCCCGCTACTGCACTACTGCCACCCACCCTGTCTCCCCCCTCTGACACCTCAGCACTGCATGGGGACAAGATTACCCACATATACACTGCCTCCAGCAGCCCCCACTACTGCACTACTGCCACCCACCCTGTCTCCCCCCTCTGACACCTCAGCGCTGCATGGGGACAAGATTACCCACATAGACACTGCCTCCAGCAGCCCCCACTACTGCACTACTGCCACCCACCCTGTCTCCCCCCTCTGACACCTCAGTGCTGCATGGGGACAAGATTACCCACATATACACTGCCTCCAGCAGCCCCCACTACTGCACTACTGCCACCCACCCTGTCTCCCCCCTCTGACACCTCAGTGCTGCATGGGGACAATATTACCCACATAGACACTGCCTCCAGCAGCCCCTGCTACTGCACTACTGCCACCCACCCTGTCTCCCCCCTCTGACATCTCAGTGCTGCATGGGGACAAGATTACCCACATATACACTGCCTCCAGCAGCCCCCACTACTGCACTACTGCCACCCACCCTGTCTCCCCCCTCTGACACCTCAGTGCTGCATGGGGACAATATTACCCACATAGACACTGCCTCCAGCAGCCCCTGCTACTGCACTACTGCCACCCACCCTGTCTCCCCCCTCTGACACCTCAGTGCTGCATGGGGACAAGATTACCCACATATACACTGCCTCCAGCAGCCTCCACTACTGCACTACTGCCACCCACCCTGTCTCCCCCCTCTGACACCTCAGTGCTGCATGGGGACAAGATTACCCACATATACACTGCCTCCAGCAGCTCCCGCTACTTCCACCCACCCTGTCTCCCCCCTCTGACACCTCAGTGCTGCATGGGGACAAGATTACCCACATAGACACTGCCTCCAGCAGCCCCCACTACTGCACTACTGCCACCCACCCTGTCTCCCCCCTCTGACACCTCAGCTCTGCATGGGGACAAGATTACCCACATATACACTGCCACCAGCAGCCCCCAGTACTGCACTACTGCCACCCACCCTGTCTCCCCCTCTGACACCTCAGCGCTGCATGGGGACAAGGTTACCCACATAGACACGGCCTCCAACAGCCCCCGCTACTGCCCTACTGCTTTCCACCCTGTCTCCCCCCCTCTGACACCTCAGCTCTGCATGGGGACAAGATTACCCACATATACACTGCCTCCAGCAGCCCCCACTACTGCCACCCACCCTGTCTCCCCCCTCTGACACCTCAGCTCTGCATGGGGACAAGATTACCCACATATACACTGCCTCCAGCAGCCCCCGCTACTGCACTACTGCCACCCACCCTGTCTCCCCCCTCTGACACCTCAGAGCTCCATGGGGACAAGATTACCCACATATACACTGCCTCCAGCAGCCCCCAGTACTGCACTACTGCCACCCACCCTGTCTCCCCCCTCTGACACCTCAGTGCTGCATGGGGACAAGATTACCCACATATACACTGCCTCCAGCAGCCCCCACTACTGCACTACTGCCACCCACCCTGTCTCCCCCCTCTGACACCTCAGCGCTGCATGGGGACAATATTACCCACATATACACTGCCTCCAGCAGCCCCCACTACTGCACTACTGCCACCCACCCTGTCTCCCCCCTCTGACACCTCAGCACTGCATGGGGACAGGATTACCCACATATACACTGCCTCCAGCAGCCTCCACTACTGCACTACTGCCACCCACCCTGTCTCCACCCTCTGACACCTCAGCTCTGCATGGGGACAATATTACCCACATATACCCTGCCTCCAGCAGCCCCGACTACTGCACTACTGCCACCCACCCTGTCTCCCCCCTCTGACACCTCAGCTCTGCATGGGGACAATATTACCCACATATACACTGCCTCCAGCAGCCCCCACTACTGCACTACTGCCACCCACCCTGTCTCCCCCCTCTGACACCTCAGCGCTGCATGGGGACAATATTACCCACATATACACTGCCTCCAGCAGCCCCCACTACTGCACTACTGCCACCCACCCTGTCTCCCCCCTCTGACACCTCAGCACTGCATGGGGACAGGATTACCCACATATACACTGCCTCCAGCAGCCTCCACTACTGCACTACTGCCACCCACCCTGTCTCCACCCTCTGACACCTCAGCTCTGCATGGGGACAATATTACCCACATATACCCTGCCTCCAGCAGCCCCGACTACTGCACTACTGCCACCCACCCTGTCTCCCCCCTCTGACACCTCAGCTCTGCATGGGGACAATATTACCCACATATACACTGCCTCCAGCAGCCCCCACTACTGCACTACTGCCACCACCCTGTCTCCCCCTCTGACACCTCAGCGCTGCATGGGGACAAGGTTACCCACATATACACTGCCTCCAGCAGCCCCCACTACTGCACTACTGCCACCCACCCTGTCTCCCCCCTCTGACACCTCAGCGCTGCATGGGGACAAGGTTACCCACATATACACTGCCTCCAGCAGCCCCCGCTACTGCACTACTGCCACCCACCCTGTCTCCCCCCTCTGACACCTCAGCACTGCATGGGGACAGGATTACCCACATATACCCTGCCTCCAGCAGCCCCGACTACTGCACTACTGCCACCCACCCTGTCTCCCCCCTCTGACACCTCAGTGCTGCATGGGGACAATATTACCCACATATACACTGCCTCCAGCAGCCTCCACTACTGCACTACTGCCACCCACCCTGTCTCCCCCCTCTGACACCTCAGCTCTGCATGGGGACAAGATTACCCACATAGACACTGCCTCCAGCAGCCCCCACTACTGCACTACTTCCACCCACCCTGTCTCCCCCCTCTGACACCTCAGTGCTGCATGGGGACAAGATTACCCACATAGACACTGCCACCAGCAGCCCCCAGTACTGCACTACTGCCACCCACACTGTCTCCCCCCTCTGACACCTCAGCGCTGCATGGGGACAAGGTTACCCACATAGACACTGCCTCCAGCAGCCCCCGCTACTGCACTACTGCCACCCACCCTGTCTCCCCCCTCTGACACCTCAGCGCTGCATGGGGACAAGATTACCCACATAGACACTGCCTCCAGCAGCCCCCGCTACTTCCACCCACCCTGTCTCCCCCCTCTGACACCTCAGCGCTGCATGGGGACAAGGTTACCCACATAGACACTGCCACCAGCAGCCCCCCAGTACTGCACTACTGCCACCCACCCTGTCTCCCCCTCTGACACCTCAGTGCTGCATGGGGACAATATTACCCACATAGACACGGCCTCCAACAGCCCCCGCTACTGCACTACTGCCACCCACCCTGTCTCCCCCCTCTGACACCTCAGCGCTGCATGGGGACAAGATTACCCACATAGACATTTCCTCCAGCAGCCCCCGCTACTTCCACCCACCCTGTCTCCCCCCTCTGACACCTCAGCGCTGCATGGGGACAAGGTTACCCACATAGACACTGCCACCAGCAGCCCCCAGTACTGCACTACTGCCACCTACCCTGTCTCCCCCCTCTGACACCTCAGTGCTGCATGGGGACAGGATTACCCACATATACACTGCCTCCAGCAGCCTCCACTACTGCACTACTGCCACCCACCCTGTCTCCCCCCTCTGACACCTCA
The DNA here is from genome assembly GCF_028390025.1 of Pseudophryne corroboree. Lineage (NCBI taxonomy): Eukaryota > Metazoa > Chordata > Amphibia > Anura > Myobatrachidae > Pseudophryne > Pseudophryne corroboree. The sequence goes on along the minus strand of NW_026967522.1, from coordinate 1,254,359 downwards.
GCGCTGCATGGGGACAAGATTACCCACATAGACACTGCCTCCAGCAGCCCCCGCTACTTCCACCCACCCTGTCTCCCCCCTCTGACACCTCAGTGCTGCATGGGGACAAGATTACCCACATAGACACTGCCTCCAGCAGCCCCCACTACTGCACTACTGCCACCCACCCTGTCTCCCCCCTCTGACACCTCAGTGCTGCATGGGGACAAGATTACCCACATATACACTGCCTCCAGCAGCCCCCGCTACTGCACTACTGCCACCCACCCTGTCTCCCCCCTCTGACACCTCAGTGCTGCATGGGGACAAGGTTACCCACATAGACACGGCCTCCAACAGCCCCCGCTACTGCACTACTGCCACCCACCCTGTCTCCCCCCTCTGACACCTCAGTGCTGCATGGGGACAGGATTACCCACATATACACTGCCACCAGCAGCCCCCAGTACTGCACTACTGCCACCTACCCTGTCTCCCCCCTCTGACACCTCAGTGCTGCATGGGGACAGGATTACCCACATAGACACTGCCTCCAGCAGCCCCCGCTACTTCCACCCACCCTGTCTCCCCCCTCTGACACCTCAGCGCTGCATGGGGACAAGGTTACCCACATAGACACTGCCACCAGCAGCCCCCAGTACTGCACTACTGCCACCTACCCTGTCTCCCCCCTCTGACACCTCAGCGCTGCATGGGGACAGGATTACCCACATATACACTGCCTCCAGCAGCCCCCGCTACTGCACTACTGCCACCCACCCTGTCTCCCCCCTCTGACACCTCAGCGCTGCATGGGGACAGGATTACCCACATAGACACTGCCTCCAACAGCCCCCGCTACTGCACTACTGCCACCCACCCTGTCTCCCCCCTCTGACACCTCAGTGCTGCATGGGGACAAGATTACCCTCATATACCCTGCTTCCAGCAGCCCCCGCTACTGCACTACTGCCACCCACCCTGTCTCCCCCCTCTGACACCTCAGCGCTGCATGGGGACAGGATTACCCACATATACACTGCCTCCAGCAGCCCCCGCTACTGCACTACTGCCACCCACCCTGTCTCCCCCCTCTGATACCTCAGCTCTGCATGGGAACAAGATTACCCACATAAACACTGCCTCCAGCAGCCCCCGCTACTGCCACCCACCCTGTCTCCCCCCTCTGACACCTCAGCACTGCATGGGGACAAGATTACCCACATAGACACTGCCTCCAGCAGCCCCCAGTACTGCACTACTGCCACCCACCCTGTCTCACCCCTCTGACACCTCAGCGCTGCATGGGGACAAGATTACCCACATAGACACTGCCTCCAGCAGCCCCTGCTACTGCACTACTGCCACCCACCCTGTCTCCCCCCTCTGACACCTCAGCGCTGCATGGGGACAAGATTACCCACATATACACTGCCTCCAGCAGCCCCCGCTACTGCACTACTGCCACCCACCCTGTCTCCCCCCTCTGACACCTCAGAGCTCCATGGGGACAAGATTACCCACATATACACTGCCTCCAGCAGCCCCCACTACTGCACTACTGCCACCCACCCTGTCTCCCCCCTCTGACACCTCAGCGCTGCATGGGGACAATATTACCCACATATACACTGCCTCCAGCAGCCCCCACTACTGCACTACTGCCACCCACCCTGTCTCCCCCCTCTGACACCTCAGCACTGCATGGGGACAGGATTACCCACATATACACTGCCTCCAGCAGCCTCCACTACTGCACTACTGCCACCCACCCTGTCTCCACCCTCTGACACCTCAGCTCTGCATGGGGACAATATTACCCACATAGACACTGCCTCCAGCAGCCCCCACTACTGCACTACTGCCACCCACCCTGTCTCCCCCCTCTGACACCTCAGCACTGCATGGGGACAGGATTACCCACATATACCCTGCCTCCAGCAGCCCCGACTACTGCACTACTGCCACCCACCCTGTCTCCCCCCTCTGACACCTCAGTGCTGCATGGGGACAATATTACCCACATATACACTGCCTCCAGCAGCCTCCACTACTGCACTACTGCCACCCACCCTGTCTCCCCCCTCTGACACCTCAGCTCTGCATGGGGACAAGATTACCCACATAGACACTGCCTCCAGCAGCCCCCACTACTGCACTACTTCCACCCACCCTGTCTCCCCCCTCTGACACCTCAGTGCTGCATGGGGACAAGATTACCCACATAGACACTGCCACCAGCAGCCCCCAGTACTGCACTACTGCCACCCACACTGTCTCCCCCCTCTGACACCTCAGCGCTGCATGGGGACAAGGTTACCCACATAGACACTGCCTCCAGCAGCCCCCGCTACTGCACTACTGCCACCCACCCTGTCTCCCCCCTCTGACACCTCAGCGCTGCATGGGGACAAGATTACCCACATAGACACTGCCTCCAGCAGCCCCCGCTACTTCCACCCACCCTGTCTCCCCCCTCTGACACCTCAGCGCTGCATGGGGACAAGGTTACCCACATAGACACTGCCACCAGCAGCCCCCAGTACTGCACTACTGCCACCCACCCTGTCTCCCCCTCTGACACCTCAGTGCTGCATGGGGACAATATTACCCACATAGACACGGCCTCCAACAGCCCCCGCTACTGCACTACTGCCACCCACCCTGTCTCCCCCCTCTGACACCTCAGCGCTGCATGGGGACAAGATTACCCACATAGACACTTCCTCCAGCAGCCCCCGCTACTTCCACCCACCCTGTCTCCCCCCTCTGACACCTCAGCGCTGCATGGGGACAAGGTTACCCACATAGACACTGCCACCAGCAGCCCCCAGTACTGCACTACTGCCACCTACCCTGTCTCCCCCCTCTGACACCTCAGTGCTGCATGGGGACAGGATTACCCACATATACACTGCCTCCAGCAGCCTCCACTACTGCACTACTGCCACCCACCCTGTCTCCCCCCTCTGACACCTCAGCGCTGCATGGGGACAAGATTACCCACATAGACACTGCCTCCAGCAGCCCCCGCTACTTCCACCCACCCTGTCTCCCCCCTCTGACACCTCAGTGCTGCACGGGGACAAGATTACCCACATAGACACTGCCTCCAGCAGCCCCCACTACTGCACTACTGCCACCCACCCTGTCTCCCCCCTCTGACACCTCAGTGCTGCATGGGGACAAGATTACCCACATATACACTGCCTCCAGCAGCCCCCACTACTGCACTACTGCCACCCACCCTGTCTCCCCCCTCTGACACCTCAGCGCTGCATGGGGACAATATTACCCACATATACACTGCCTCCAGCAGCCCCCACTACTGCACTACTGCCACCCACCCTGTCTCCCCCCTCTGACACCTCAGCACTGCATGGGGACAGGATTACCCACATATACACTGCCTCCAGCAGCCTCCACTACTGCACTACTGCCACCCACCCTGTCTCCACCCTCTGACACCTCAGCTCTGCATGGGGACAATATTACCCACATATACCCTGCCTCCAGCAGCCCCGACTACTGCACTACTGCCACCCACCCTGTCTCCCCCCTCTGACACCTCAGCTCTGCATGGGGACAATATTACCCACATATACACTGCCTCCAGCAGCCCCCACTACTGCACTACTGCCACCCACCCTGTCTCCCCCCTCTGACACCTCAGCGCTGCATGGGGACAATATTACCCACATATACACTGCCTCCAGCAGCCCCCACTACTGCACTACTGCCACCCACCCTGTCTCCCCCCTCTGACACCTCAGCACTGCATGGGGACAGGATTACCCACATATACACTGCCTCCAGCAGCCTCCACTACTGCACTACTGCCACCCACCCTGTCTCCACCCTCTGACACCTCAGCTCTGCATGGGGACAATATTACCCACATATACCCTGCCTCCAGCAGCCCCGACTACTGCACTACTGCCACCCACCCTGTCTCCCCCCTCTGACACCTCAGCTCTGCATGGGGACAATATTACCCACATATACACTGCCTCCAGCAGCCCCCACTACTGCACTACTGCCACCACCCTGTCTCCCCCTCTGACACCTCAGCGCTGCATGGGGACAAGGTTACCCACATATACACTGCCTCCAGCAGCCCCCACTACTGCACTACTGCCACCCACCCTGTCTCCCCCCTCTGACACCTCAGCGCTGCATGGGGACAAGGTTACCCACATATACACTGCCTCCAGCAGCCCCCGCTACTGCACTACTGCCACCCACCCTGTCTCCCCCCTCTGACACCTCAGCACTGCATGGGGACAGGATTACCCACATATACCCTGCCTCCAGCAGCCCCGACTACTGCACTACTGCCACCCACCCTGTCTCCCCCCTCTGACACCTCAGTGCTGCATGGGGACAATATTACCCACATATACACTGCCTCCAGCAGCCTCCACTACTGCACTACTGCCACCCACCCTGTCTCCCCCCTCTGACACCTCAGCTCTGCATGGGGACAAGATTACCCACATAGACACTGCCTCCAGCAGCCCCCACTACTGCACTACTTCCACCCACCCTGTCTCCCCCCTCTGACACCTCAGTGCTGCATGGGGACAAGATTACCCACATAGACACTGCCACCAGCAGCCCCCAGTACTGCACTACTGCCACCCACACTGTCTCCCCCCTCTGACACCTCAGCGCTGCATGGGGACAAGGTTACCCACATAGACACTGCCTCCAGCAGCCCCCGCTACTGCACTACTGCCACCCACCCTGTCTCCCCCCTCTGACACCTCAGCGCTGCATGGGGACAAGATTACCCACATAGACACTGCCTCCAGCAGCCCCCGCTACTTCCACCCACCCTGTCTCCCCCCTCTGACACCTCAGCGCTGCATGGGGACAAGGTTACCCACATAGACACTGCCACCAGCAGCCCCCCAGTACTGCACTACTGCCACCCACCCTGTCTCCCCCTCTGACACCTCAGTGCTGCATGGGGACAATATTACCCACATAGACACGGCCTCCAACAGCCCCCGCTACTGCACTACTGCCACCCACCCTGTCTCCCCCCTCTGACACCTCAGCGCTGCATGGGGACAAGATTACCCACATAGACATTTCCTCCAGCAGCCCCCGCTACTTCCACCCACCCTGTCTCCCCCCTCTGACACCTCAGCGCTGCATGGGGACAAGGTTACCCACATAGACACTGCCACCAGCAGCCCCCAGTACTGCACTACTGCCACCTACCCTGTCTCCCCCCTCTGACACCTCAGTGCTGCATGGGGACAGGATTACCCACATATACACTGCCTCCAGCAGCCCCCACTACTGCACTACTGCCACCCACCCTGTCTCCCCCCTCTGACACCTCAGCGCTGCATGGGGACAAGATTACCCACATAGACACTGCCTCCAGCAGCCCCCGCTACTTCCACCCACCCTGTCTCCCCCCTCTGACACCTCAGTGCTGCATGGGGACAAGATTACCCACATAGACACTGCCTCCAGCAGCCCCCACTACTGCACTACTGCCACCCACCCTGTCTCCCCCCTCTGACACCTCAGTGCTGCATGGGGACAAGATTACCCACATATACACTGCCTCCAGCAGCCCCCGCTACTGCACTACTGCCACCCACCCTGTCTCCCCCCTCTGACACCTCAGTGCTGCATGGGGACAAGGTTACCCACATAGACACGGCCTCCAACAGCCCCCGCTACTGCACTACTGCCACCCACCCTGTCTCCCCCCTCTGACACCTCAGTGCTGCATGGGGACAGGATTACCCACATATACACTGCCACCAGCAGCCCCCAGTACTGCACTACTGCCACCTACCCTGTCTCCCCCCTCTGACACCTCAGTGCTGCATGGGGACAGGATTACCCACATAGACACTGCCTCCAGCAGCCCCCGCTACTTCCACCCACCCTGTCTCCCCCCTCTGACACCTCAGCGCTGCATGGGGACAAGGTTACCCACATAGACACTGCCACCAGCAGCCCCCAGTACTGCACTACTGCCACCTACCCTGTCTCCCCCCTCTGACACCTCAGCGCTGCATGGGGACAGGATTACCCACATATACACTGCCTCCAGCAGCCCCCGCTACTGCACTACTGCCACCCACCCTGTCTCCCCCCTCTGACACCTCAGCGCTGCATGGGGACAGGATTACCCACATAGACACTGCCTCCAACAGCCCCCGCTACTGCACTACTGCCACCCACCCTGTCTCCCCCCTCTGACACCTCAGTGCTGCATGGGGACAAGATTACCCTCATATACCCTGCTTCCAGCAGCCCCCGCTACTGCACTACTGCCACCCACCCTGTCTCCCCCCTCTGACACCTCAGCGCTGCATGGGGACAGGATTACCCACATATACACTGCCTCCAGCAGCCCCCGCTACTGCACTACTGCCACCCACCCTGTCTCCCCCCTCTGATACCTCAGCTCTGCATGGGAACAAGATTACCCACATAAACACTGCCTCCAGCAGCCCCCGCTACTGCCACCCACCCTGTCTCCCCCCTCTGACACCTCAGCACTGCATGGGGACAAGATTACCCACATAGACACTGCCTCCAGCAGCCCCCAGTACTGCACTACTGCCACCCACCCTGTCTCACCCCTCTGACACCTCAGCGCTGCATGGGGACAAGATTACCCACATAGACACTGCCTCCAGCAGCCCCTGCTACTGCACTACTGCCACCCACCCTGTCTCCCCCCTCTGACACCTCAGCGCTGCATGGGGACAAGATTACCCACATATACACTGCCTCCAGCAGCCCCCGCTACTGCACTACTGCCACCCACCCTGTCTCCCCCCTCTGACACCTCAGAGCTCCATGGGGACAAGATTACCCACATATACACTGCCTCCAGCAGCCCCCACTACTGCACTACTGCCACCCACCCTGTCTCCCCCCTCTGACACCTCAGCGCTGCATGGGGACAATATTACCCACATATACACTGCCTCCAGCAGCCCCCACTACTGCACTACTGCCACCCACCCTGTCTCCCCCCTCTGACACCTCAGCACTGCATGGGGACAGGATTACCCACATATACACTGCCTCCAGCAGCCTCCACTACTGCACTACTGCCACCCACCCTGTCTCCACCCTCTGACACCTCAGCTCTGCATGGGGACAATATTACCCACATAGACACTGCCTCCAGCAGCCCCCACTACTGCACTACTGCCACCCACCCTGTCTCCCCCCTCTGACACCTCAGCACTGCATGGGGACAGGATTACCCACATATACCCTGCCTCCAGCAGCCCCGACTACTGCACTACTGCCACCCACCCTGTCTCCCCCCTCTGACACCTCAGTGCTGCATGGGGACAATATTACCCACATATACACTGCCTCCAGCAGCCTCCACTACTGCACTACTGCCACCCACCCTGTCTCCCCCCTCTGACACCTCAGCTCTGCATGGGGACAAGATTACCCACATAGACACTGCCTCCAGCAGCCCCCACTACTGCACTACTTCCACCCACCCTGTCTCCCCCCTCTGACACCTCAGTGCTGCATGGGGACAAGATTACCCACATAGACACTGCCACCAGCAGCCCCCAGTACTGCACTACTGCCACCCACACTGTCTCCCCCCTCTGACACCTCAGCGCTGCATGGGGACAAGGTTACCCACATAGACACTGCCTCCAGCAGCCCCCGCTACTGCACTACTGCCACCCACCCTGTCTCCCCCCTCTGACACCTCAGCGCTGCATGGGGACAAGATTACCCACATAGACACTGCCTCCAGCAGCCCCCGCTACTTCCACCCACCCTGTCTCCCCCCTCTGACACCTCAGCGCTGCATGGGGACAAGGTTACCCACATAGACACTGCCACCAGCAGCCCCCAGTACTGCACTACTGCCACCCACCCTGTCTCCCCCTCTGACACCTCAGTGCTGCATGGGGACAATATTACCCACATAGACACGGCCTCCAACAGCCCCCGCTACTGCACTACTGCCACCCACCCTGTCTCCCCCCTCTGACACCTCAGCGCTGCATGGGGACAAGATTACCCACATAGACACTTCCTCCAGCAGCCCCCGCTACTTCCACCCACCCTGTCTCCCCCCTCTGACACCTCAGCGCTGCATGGGGACAAGGTTACCCACATAGACACTGCCACCAGCAGCCCCCAGTACTGCACTACTGCCACCTACCCTGTCTCCCCCCTCTGACACCTCAGTGCTGCATGGGGACAGGATTACCCACATATACACTGCCTCCAGCAGCCTCCACTACTGCACTACTGCCACCCACCCTGTCTCCCCCCTCTGACACCTCAGCGCTGCATGGGGACAAGATTACCCACATAGACACTGCCTCCAGCAGCCCCCGCTACTTCCACCCACCCTGTCTCCCCCCTCTGACACCTCAGTGCTGCACGGGGACAAGATTACCCACATAGACACTGCCTCCAGCAGCCCCCACTACTGCACTACTGCCACCCACCCTGTCTCCCCCCTCTGACACCTCAGTGCTGCATGGGGACAAGATTACCCACATATACCCTGCTTCCAGCAGCCCCCGCTACTGCACTACTGCCACCCACCCTGTCTCCCCCCTCTGACACCTCAGCGCTGCATGGGGACAGGATTACCCACATATACACTGCCTCCAGCAGCCCCCGCTACTGCACTACTGCCACCCACCCTGTCTCCCCCCTCTGATACCTCAGCTCTGCATGGGAACAAGATTACCCACATAAACACTGCCTCCAGCAGCCCCCGCTACTGCCACCCACCCTGTCTCCCCCCTCTGACACCTCAGCACTGCATGGGGACAAGATTACCCACATAGACACTGCCTCCAGCAGCCCCCAGTACTGCACTACTGCCACCCACCCTGTCTCACCCCTCTGACACCTCAGCGCTGCATGGGGACAAGATTACCCACATAGACACTGCCTCCAGCAGCCCCTGCTACTGCACTACTGCCACCCACCCTGTCTCCCCCCTCTGACACCTCAGCGCTGCATGGGGACAAGATTACCCACATATACACTGCCTCCAGCAGCCCCCGCTACTGCACTACTGCCACCCACCCTGTCTCCCCCCTCTGACACCTCAGAGCTCCATGGGGACAAGATTACCCACATAGACACTGCCTCCAGCAGCCCCCGCTACTGCACTACTGCCACCCACCCTGTCTCCCCCCTCTGACACCTCAGCACTGCATGGGGACAAGATTACCCACATAGACACTGCCTCCAGCAGCCCCCAGTACTGCACTACTGCCACCCACCCTGTCTCACCCCTCTGACACCTCAGCGCTGCATGGGGACAAGATTACCCACATAGACACTGCCTCCAGCAGCCCCTGCTACTGCACTACTGCCACCCACCCTGTCTCCCCCCTCTGACACCTCAGCACTGCATGGGGACAGGATTACCCACATATACACTGCCTCCAGCAGCCTCCACTACTGCACTACTGCCACCCACCCTGTCTCCACCCTCTGACACCTCAGCTCTGCATGGGGACAATATTACCCACATAGACACTGCCTCCAGCAGCCCCCACTACTGCACTACTGCCACCCACCCTGTCTCCCCCCTCTGACACCTCAGTGCTGCATGGGGACAATATTACCCACATATACACTGCCTCCAGCAGCCTCCACTACTGCACTACTGCCACCCACCCTGTCTCCCCCCTCTGACACCTCAGCTCTGCATGGGGACAAGATTACCCACATAGACACTGCCTCCAGCAGCCCCCACTACTGCACTACTTCCACCCACCCTGTCTCCCCCCTCTGACACCTCAGTGCTGCATGGGGACAAGATTACCCACATAGACACTGCCACCAGCAGCCCCCAGTACTGCACTACTGCCACCCACACTGTCTCCCCCCTCTGACACCTCAGCGCTGCATGGGGACAAGGTTACCCACATAGACACTGCCTCCAGCAGCCCCCGCTACTGCACTACTGCCACCCACCCTGTCTCCCCCCTCTGACACCTCAGCGCTGCATGGGGACAAGATTACCCACATAGACACTGCCTCCAGCAGCCCCCGCTACTTCCACCCACCCTGTCTCCCCCCTCTGACACCTCAGCGCTGCATGGGGACAAGGTTACCCACATAGACACTGCCACCAGCAGCCCCCAGTACTGCACTACTGCCACCCACCCTGTCTCCCCCTCTGACACCTCAGTGCTGCATGGGGACAATATTACCCACATAGACACGGCCTCCAACAGCCCCCGCTACTGCACTACTGCCACCCACCCTGTCTCCCCCCTCTGACACCTCAGCGCTGCATGGGGACAAGATTACCCACATAGACACTTCCTCCAGCAGCCCCCGCTACTTCCACCCACCCTGTCTCCCCCCTCTGACACCTCAGCGCTGCATGGGGACAAGGTTACCCACATAGACACTGCCACCAGCAGCCCCCAGTACTGCACTACTGCCACCTACCCTGTCTCCCCCCTCTGACACCTCAGTGCTGCATGGGGACAGGATTACCCACATATACACTGCCTCCAGCAGCCTCCACTACTGCACTACTGCCACCCACCCTGTCTCCCCCCTCTGACACCTCAGCGCTGCATGGGGACAAGATTACCCACATAGACACTGCCTCCAGCAGCCCCCGCTACTTCCACCCACCCTGTCTCCCCCCTCTGACACCTCAGTGCTGCACGGGGACAAGATTACCCACATAGACACTGCCTCCAGCAGCCCCCACTACTGCACTACTGCCACCCACCCTGTCTCCCCCCTCTGACACCTCAGTGCTGCATGGGGACAAGATTACCCACATATACACTGCCTCCAGCAGCCCCCGCTACTGCACTACTGCCACCCACCCTGTCTCCCCCCTCTGACACCTCAGTGCTGCATGGGGACAAGGTTACCCACATAGACACGGCCTCCAACAGCCCCCGCTACTGCACTACTGCCACCCACCCTGTCTCCCCCCTCTGACACCTCAGTGCTGCATGGGGACAGGATTACCCACATATACACTGCCACCAGCAGCCCCCAGTACTGCACTACTGCCACCTACCCTGTCTCCCCCCTCTGACACCTCAGTGCTGCATGGGGACAGGATTACCCACATAGACACTGCCTCCAGCAGCCCCCGCTACTTCCACCCACCCTGTCTCCCCCCTCTGACACCTCAGCGCTGCATGGGGACAAGGTTACCCACATAGACACTGCCACCAGCAGCCCCCAGTACTGCACTACTGCCACCTACCCTGTCTCCCCCCTCTGACACCTCAGCGCTGCATGGGGACAGGATTACCCACATATACACTGCCTCCAGCAGCCCCCGCTACTGCACTACTGCCACCCACCCTGTCTCCCCCCTCTGACACCTCAGCGCTGCATGGGGACAGGATTACCCACATAGACACTGCCTCCAACAGCCCCCGCTACTGCACTACTGCCACCCACCCTGTCTCCCCCCTCTGACACCTCAGTGCTGCATGGGGACAAGATTACCCACATATACCCTGCTTCCAGCAGCCCCCGCTACTGCACTACTGCCACCCACCCTGTCTCCCCCCTCTGACACCTCAGCGCTGCATGGGGACAGGATTACCCACATATACACTGCCTCCAGCAGCCCCCGCTACTGCACTACTGCCACCCACCCTGTCTCCCCCCTCTGATACCTCAGCTCTGCATGGGAACAAGATTACCCACATAAACACTGCCTCCAGCAGCCCCCGCTACTGCCACCCACCCTGTCTCCCCCCTCTGACACCTCAGCACTGCATGGGGACAAGATTACCCACATAGACACTGCCTCCAGCAGCCCCCAGTACTGCACTACTGCCACCCACCCTGTCTCACCCCTCTGACACCTCAGCGCTGCATGGGGACAAGATTACCCACATAGACACTGCCTCCAGCAGCCCCTGCTACTGCACTACTGCCACCCACCCTGTCTCCCCCCTCTGACACCTCAGCGCTGCATGGGGACAAGATTACCCACATATACACTGCCTCCAGCAGCCCCCACTACTGCACTACTGCCACCCACCCTGTTTCCCCCCTCTGACACCTCAGAGCTCCATGGGGACAAGATTACCCACATAGACACTGCCTCCAGCAGCCCCCGCTACTGCACTACTGCCACCCACCCTGTCTCCCCCCTCTGACACCTCAGCGCTGCATGGGGACAAGATTACCCACATATACACTGCCTCCAGCAGCCCCCACTACTGCACTACTGCCACCACCCTGGCTCCCCCCTCTGACACCTCAGCGCTGCATGGGGACAAGATTACCCACATATACACTGCCTCCAGCAGCCCCCACTACTGCACTACTGCCACCCACCCTGTCTCCCCCCTCTGACACCTCAGCGCTGCATGGGGACAAGATTACCCACATAGACACTGCCACTGGCAGCCCCCAGTACTGCACTACTGCCACCCACCCTGTCTCCCCCCTCTGACACCTCAGTGCTGCATGGGGACAAGATTACCCACATAGACACTGCCTCCAGCAGCCCCCGCTAGTGCACTACTGCCACCCACCCTATCTCCCCCCTCTGATACCTCAGCGCTGCATGGGGACAAGATTACCCACATATACACTGCCTCCAGCAGCCCCCGCTACTGCACTACTGCCACCCACCCTGTCTCCCCCCTCTGACACCTCAGCACTGCATGGGGACAAGATTACCCACATATACACTGCCTCCAGCAGCCCCCGCTACTGCACTACTGCCCCACCGTCCTGTCTCCCCCCTCTGACACCTCAGCTCTGCATGGGGATAAGATTACCCACATATACACTGCCTCCAGCAGCCCCCGCTACTGCACTACTGCCCCACCGTCCTGTCTCCCCCCTCTGACACCTCAGCTCTACATGGGGATAAGATTACCCACATATACACTGCCTCCAGCAGCCCCCACTACTGCCACCCACCCTGTCTCCCCCCTCTGACACCTCAGTGCTGCATGGGGACAAGATTACCCACATATACACTGCCTCTGGCAGACCCCACTACTGCCACCCACCCTGTCTCCCCCCTCTGACACCTCAGTGCTGCATGGGGACAAGATTACGCACATAGACACTGCCTCCAGCAGCCCCCACTACTGCACTACTGCCACCCACCCTGTCTCCCCCCTCTGACACCTCAGCTCTGCATGGGGACAAGATTACCCACATATACACTGCCTCCAGCAGCCCCCACTACTGCACTACTGCCACCCACCCTGTCTCCCCCCTCTGACACCTCAGCGCTGCATGGGGACAATATTACCCACATAGACACTGCCTCCAGCAGCCCCCACTACTGCACTACTGCCACCCACCCTGTCTCCCCCTCTGACACCTCAGTGCTGCATGGGGACAAGATTACCCACATAGACACTGCCTCCAGCAGCCCCCGCTACTGCACTACTGCCACCCACCCTGTCTCCCCCCTCTGACACCTCAGTGCTGCATGGGGACAAGATTACCCACATAGACACTGCCTCTGGCAGACCCCACTACTGCCACCCACCCTGTCTCCCCCCTCTGACACCTCAGTGCTGCATGGGGACAAGATTACCCACATAGACACTGCCTCCAGCAGCCCCCACTACTGCACTACTGCCACCCACCCTGTCTCCCCCCTCTGACACCTCAGCGCTGCATGGGGACAAGGTTACCCACATAGACACTGCCACCAGCAGCCCCCAGTACTGCCACCCACCCTGTCTCCCCCCTCTGACACCTCAGTGCTGCATGGGGACAAGATTACCCACATAGACACTGCCTCCAGCAGCCCCCACTACTGCACTACTGCCACCCACCCTGTCTCCCCCCTCTGACACCTCAGTGCTGCATGGGGACAATATTACCCACATAGACACTGCCTCCAGCAGCCCCCACTACTGCACTACTGCCACCCACCCTGTCTCCACCCTCTGACACCTCAGCTCTGCATGGGGACAATATTACCCACATATACACTGCCTCCAGCAGCCCCTGCTAGTGCACTACTGCCACCCACCCTGTCTCCCCCCTCTGACACCTCAGCGCTGCATGGGGACAAGATTACCCACATAGACACTGCCTCCAGCAGCCCCCACTACTGCCACCCACCCTGTCTCCCCCCTCTGACACCTCAGCACTGCATGGGGACAAGATTACCCACATATACACTGCCTCCAGCAGCCCCCACTACTGCACTACTGCCACCCACCCTGTCTCCCCCCTCTGACACCTCAGCGCTGCATGGGGACAAGATTACCCACATAGACACTGCCTCCAGCAGCCCCCGCTACTGCACTACTGCCACCCACCCTGTCTCCCCCCTCTGACACCTCAGCGCTGCATGGGGACAAGATTACCCACATAGACACTGCCTCCCTTTTCCTGGAGCGTGCACACCTTAGGCATGCGCATAATTGCAACCTTTACTTTTCCATACACCCACTTCAAAGTTTCCACTTCGATCACTGTATGTGTATATATATATATATATATATATATGTATATATATATATATATATATATATATATATAGCCCCTGTGTAAGGTGCCCTGGGCCTCCTGAAGGCTTACTCCAGCCCTGGTCTAGCAGTTCTTGCGCACCCTTGCGCCCGTAGCATTACAGCAGCAATCTGTCCTGAAGTTCCCACTAAGAGTCAGCTGGATGGGATGTCCTAACAGTAACATGCAATAAAACCTGTTCCTCGGTGTGTGGTTTGGCGGGGTGGGGGGTGGGGGGCAGCAGGCTGAAATTTTGCCTAGAATGCAGAGAAATCTTGCTCCGGCCCTGAAAGAAGCTCTGGTGTATATACGCTGAATCCCCCTTCTACTTTTATCCCATGTGACGTGGGGCAGTGACTGGGAACAATGAGAGCAGGGAAAGCACCAGCACCAGAGCAGAAGGAAAGATAAAGTGCAGCAGCTTCTGCTGTCCCCGGGATCAGTCGCTTCCTCCCCTGTTGCGGGTACACATTGCAGAGGAGGTGAGCGGTGTCCCGGGAATGAGAGAGCCGCTCTGAGTACCTGCCTGAAATGGTGGCTGCAGTGTCAATGCCGCTGGGAAATCTGTAGCGCTGTGCAGAGAGCGGTGTCAGTACCACTAGGAGACCTGTAACGCTGCGCTGGGAGCCGCTCGAGAGCACAGACGCCGGGTCAGGTATGACATCCACACACCCGGAGACAGTGTACGTCTGAGCTTCCGATGACGTACGTTTCACTATTGCTTGATCACATCGGTGCCTGGGTTTTACAATGATATACTTGTTATAGGAAAACATTTCCTCTCCATACCAATATTATTACATATGTGCTGAATTGTACATATATGTTTCTTTGTGCCTGTGAGAGTGATCCCACTGTTATACATTATAGGGAGTAACACTGTCTTAACGTGTGATACGCTACAGGTAGTAACAAAGTGGTCATTGTAAGACATAGTGGTTACCAGAAAAGGCCACTTAGGTTGTATGCAGTAGTAACGCTCTGCAGGGAGCACTTAGGTTGTAAGCAGTAGTAATGCTCTGCAGGGAGCACTTAGGTTGTAAGCAGTAGTAACGCTCTGCAGGGAGCACTTAGGTTGTATGCAGTAGTAACGCTCTGCAGGGAGCACTTAGGTTGTATACAGTAGTAACGCTCTGCAGGGAGCACTTAGGTTGTATTCAGTAGTAACGCTCTGCAGGGAGCAGCTTTAAAAGAGTTTTTTTCTGAGCTCACAATCCCATTGTGAAAGGATCTCATAAATTTGATAAATAAAACCTGTGTTTAAATCCCTTTTCTATTTCACTTGCTTATATCAATTATTGCTCTACCCATATACCCATACATAGGTAGTGCTGGTATATCAATTATTTTATATCTTTCATTAATTTTTGTCTTTCCTAGGCTGACAATCAATTACCTTATGTCATGCCTATTGAAAAATCTATCTTAAATAAAAATAATAAGTTATGTTTTCATTTATTCTTGAAACAAAAAAGAGTGCGCCACACATTAAGGCTTCTTTATATATAAACCCTCCATCCACAATTCCCACATACTTAATGGAATCGCTCCATCTTAGCTCCTACTTCAATTTCTCCAGCTGCTTCTGTAAAAGCCTGATGAGGGGAATGACCTGACTCGAGCTGGCAGTGTCTGAACTGACTTCATGTGTGGCAAGTTTGAAGGGTTTGAGAACCTTGCAAAACACAGAAATCATTCTCCATTGCGCTTGAGTCAGGTGTATTCCCTCTCCTTTGCCTGTATCGTAGGTGGATGTGTTGGATTGGCCTTTTGCTGCTCCTCCATCCTCTGAAGCATATAGAGTGTTGAATTCCCCTCGTTACCACCTCTTGCTTCAGCTGATGGCAGGGCAGGTTCACGAGTGTTTGCTGGCGCTCCAGTCTTTGGCACACAGTGTCTGAATGTCGAAAGTGCCCCACAATTTTTTGGGCCACCAACAGCATCTCCTACACGCCCCTGTCGTTTTTCAAAAAATTCTGCACCACCAAATTAATTGTATGTGCAAAACATGGGACGTGCTGGTATTTGCCCAGATGTAATGCACGCACAATACTGGCTGCATTGTCCGATATCACAAATCCCCAGGAGAGTCTAAGTGGGGTAAGCCATTCTGCGATTATGTCCCTCAGTTTCCATAAGAGGTTGTCAGCTGTGTGCCTCTTATGGAAACCGGTGATACACAGCGTAGCCTGCCTAGGAACAAGTTGGCATTTGTGAGATGCTGTTACTGGTGCCGCTGCTGTTGTTGCTGCGGGAGGCAATTTATCTACCCAGTGGGCTGTCTGTCATGTAGTCCTTAGTCTGCCCTGCTCCACTTGTCTACATGTCCATGGTTAAGTGGACACTGGGTGCAACCTCATTTTTAAGATAGTAATTTTTATTGAGAATGATCAATAACCAAAGTAATCAAAGTAATATTGTACATACACAGGTACAGGTCAAGATAAAGAACTAGCAGATGAGAATTTGTCCTCATAGCATTATAGAATTATAACATTAAGACATTGTCGATTAATGTTAGAATGAAATATACAGTTCTATGAAAATATAGCATATATATATATAACAGAGGATAGTAACATTCATCCTGTGGAAATTGAAACGTGTGTGTGATCATTCCCTTTTTTTTTTTTTTCAGCTAGAATATATAAACTACACAAAAACCGAGAGAAAACTTGGTAGAAATAAAAATAAGAAGGATAAGAAAAGTAAAAGAAAGAGAGAAAGTGTTAGAGCAAGAGGGGAAAGTTGAGAAAGTCACAGATAAGGAAACAGGAGGTTGGCTGTAAGACTAAGCAAAGATGATAACAGAGGGAGTAGTAGAGGTATTAGCAATATGAGCTTTAGCAGAGTCCGGGGATGAGTAAAGAACGCGTGAGATACCTCGGGGACCATACGTTGTGGAATTGGCCCACTGTGTTGTTCCTTAAACTAGTAATATATTCCATATTGGCTATATAATTAATCTTAGTCATCAATAATGCCTTGGAGGGTGGTTTGTGATCCTTCCAGCATTTAGCGATCAGACATTTAGCCGCCATGCAGAATTGCATAACAAGCCTATCTTGGGATTTGGGTAGTGACGGTATGGGGGCTTGAAGTAAAGCAATTTCTGGAGAGAGATCCGTTATGTCTGCAAGATTGAGCTATAAGCGCTCCAACTGTGTTCCGGAAGGGGCGAATAGAGGGACAGGTCGACCACACGTGGAAAAAAGTGCCCGCCTCTCCACAAAGTCTCCAGCATAAATTCGAGGTCACAGGGAAAATGGAATGAAGTCTGGAGGGGACTAGATACCATCTGGTATAAACTTTGTAACATGTCTCCCTAAGTGCCACACTAATGGAGGCTTTAGCAGTGCACAATCTAATTTTCTCCCATTGTTCGTCTTCTAATGGATGGGAAAGATCTGATTCCCAGGCTAATTCGTGGGGTTCACGGGGAGGAGGATCTGGAGCCAAAACAGAGTTATAAATTGTGGAAATATTCCCCTTTTTGCCAATTGAAAGCAGACACATATGTTCGAAGGCGGTGGGCGATCTCAAAAGAGTAGTTTTAAATTGTGATTTAAGGAAGCTAAGAATTTGAATGTAATGGTAATGACACGATGATGGAATACCGAGGCATTCTTGAAAATCTCCAAAAGAGGTCGGTGCAGAGTGACCCTTAACATGGATAAATCTCGTGACACCCTGGGATTGCCATGGGGCTGCCATGTGTCGGTCACTGCCTGGAGGGAAGGTGGGGTGACCCCAGATAGGTGACAGAGGTGAGGGGTATGAAGAAAGATTATAATTGATGCAGAGTTTGTCCCACAGTCCGAGGGTGAATTTAACCGTGGGGACTGAATAGGCAGAGGCTGGTCTGCAGGACCTGGGGAGCCACAGAAGGGAGTCAAGGGGAATACCCTGATATATAGAGTTCTCAATATCAACTCATTTTCTGATCCCTCGGGGGGGATGCCAGGACACTATGTGGTTAAGTTGACAGGCGTTAAAATAAACCTGAAGATTGGGGTATCCCAAACCGCCTGAGGTTGCACTCTTGGTCAATATGGTTCGTCTTAAACGAGGTTTACGATGAGCACAAATGAATTTGTGACACACTGTTTGCAGGGAGGCCAGTGTTACTCTGGACACCATTGTCGGGATGGTTTGGAACAGATAAAGGATACGGGGGAGGAAATTCATTTTTAGGGCGTTAATCCGTCCAATCCATGAGATGTACAACCGGTCCCATTTATCTAAGTCATGCTTAAGCGTTTTAATTATAGGAACATAGCCTGATAGAGGCTAGTATAGGATTTAGTGATATATATGCCCAGGTATTTTATGGCCGAGGGCCTCCAGAAAAAAGGGAAAGAAGAGGTCAAGGTCAAGCTAGTATGAGAAGAAACGTTAAACGCGAGGGCCTCTGATTTGGTATGATTTATTTTATAACCAGAGAAGGAACCGTACAAAAGTAGTTCTTTCTGTAGGTTAGGAAGAGAAATCAAAGGGTTAGAAAGAGTCACGAGCACGTCATCTGCAAACAGATATTTTATACGAGCTCTGCCCCTCAGTAATACTCTTAATGTCAGCATTGAGTCTAATACGGGCTGCAAGAGGTTCGATACATAAGGCGAAAAGTAGGGGTGAGAGAGGGCAACCCTGACGAGTGCTGTTCTTTAAACTAAACTGGGGTGAGCTTAATCCATTAGTCAGAACCATAGATGAGGGGTTAGAATAAAGGGCCGCTACTGCAGTGATGAAATGACCATGAAGACCAAACGTAGATAATGTAGAAAACCAAAAAGGCCAAGAGATGCGATCAAACGCCTTCTCGGCGTCAAGCGCCAGAGCAATCGCTGGTGTTTTCGTTGCGTTAATTTGGTGAATTAAGTTAACAATACGTCTGGTGTTATCTGAGGCCTGGCGGCCGGGAATAAATCCCACTTGATCAGGGTCTATTAATGACGTCAACACAGTATTCAGGCGAGATGCCAGTACTTTGGCAAAAAGCTTGAGCTCGGTATTTATCAAAGAGATGGGTCTATAATTTGAGCAATATGAGGGGTCCTTACCGGGTTTCGGAATAACTATAATACGAGAGGTCGTGGAATCAGTGTGAAAAAGGGTGCCCTGCATTATCTTATTAAATAAAGAGACCATATGAGGGATAAGCTGAGGAGCGGAAGTTTTGTAATGCACCATCGGGTAGCCGTCTGGGCCATGAGCCTTAGAAGGTTTTTGGGTTTTCAGTGCCGCTTCAATCTCCTCAGCAGAAATATCAGCATTGGGAGCAGAGTTAGCTGCATCATCTAACCGAGGAAGGGCGCATGAATCTAGATATTGTTGAACCTGATCGGCGAGTGCCGAGGGGTCGGTCGGGGGGTCAAGATTATAGAGTGCTCTGTAATAATCAGAGAAAATACCATTAATTTTCTTAGGGTCGTAGGTAGCGCTACCCGAGGGTTCTCTAATAGTATGAATGGCTTGATTAGCTTTTTGGCACGTAGGCGTTTAGCCAACAAAGTATGAGCCTTGTTGCTTTTGTCGTAAGATGATTGATTAGCCCAGCGAAGTGAGCGCTCAATGTTCTCAGCCAAAAGAGATTGTAGGTCATCACAGGTCTTAGAAAGGTCGGCTAGTATTTTCTTAGAATGTGTGCGTTTGTGTTCCCTATCTAGTTTTGCAATGGTGTCGGTTAATAAAGCAATTTGCGTTTCCTGATTTCTAATACGGCGGGACGCAAATTGGATTATGGATCCTCTAATCACCGCCTTATGGGCCTCCCATATTGTGGCTAAACCGCATTCGCCCTCTACATTGACATCGAAATATTCCTGAATCCTAGTTTTAATTAAGTCCTGAAATTTAGGGATCTTCAATAGGGTTTCGTTAAGTCTCCATGTCGGTCTACCGTCAGGGATATCAAATATATCAAAAGTCGCAGCCAAAGCCGCGTGGTCAGTCCAAGTAAGCGGGACTATCGAAGAAGCGCGTGCCGTCTGGGAGAGAGGTGCACAGCTTAGGAACATATCAATGTGAGAATACTCAACATGCAGATTGGAGTAAAAAGTGTAGTCCCTAGTGGTCGGATTAAGAAAGCGCCAGACATCAAACAGACCAGCCTCGGCCATGCCTCTGTGTAGTACAGAAGAGTGTGGGGTTCGTCCACTGCGCAAGGGGCCGGAATTATCCATATATCCATATATGTGAGAGCCATATTGAAATCTCCACCAACAAGTGTCTTACCCCGTCTATATGAGTAGAGGTCTTGGAAGAACTTGCGAAAAAATTTGGATTGGGCCGTATTTGGAGAGTATAGATTAGCCAATGTAACCTCCTGGTGTCCAATTTTACCTCTCACCATTACATAACGGCCTTCAGTGTTGCATTTACAGTCTAGGAACTGGAAAGTAACGGATCCTCTGATTAAAATAGCAACCCCATTTCTTTTCGCTGCATTATTGGAGTACCAGGCCATGGGAAATCATTTAGACATCAGTGAGGGATGGGAGGCTGATTTCAAATGTGTCTCCTGTAGAAAAATCACGTCACCTTTCAAAGTTTTGAGAGATCTGTGGAGATGAGAATGTTTCTGGGGTGTATTCAGCCCCTTTACATTGATGGACAGACATGTTAGCGGCATGGCTAAAGAGAGAGAAGGGGGCAATCCACAGGAAACTGATGGGGCCCCGAACTCTGCAAAAATAGGTGAGAGAGAGAAGAAAAAAGAAAAAAAAGAGAGAAGAAAAAGAAAAAATAATAGAAGTGTTTAATCCTATACACAAACTATATAAGATATATAGATCTAACTATCTATAAATGCAGGTATATCATTGTACATACGAACTATAACAAGAACCTAGAAAAGGAGGCGAGAAAGAAAAGACAAAAAAGTAGACGTAGTATCCCAAAGGCAGGATACCCGACTACTAAGATTGAGCTCTAAAAAAAAAGGAAAGAGCTCACTGGTGGGATACAAATGCAATGAAATAGAGGAGGGTATTAGCCCTATATTCTTAGGTATAGCTCTAATCCCTAGAGACTGGGGAGGAAGTGTCAAGCCAAGGCACTGACACCCCCCACCCAAAACTAATCATAAATAGAGAGAATGGGCCGTCCAGCACCATAGAGGAACCTATAGTAGAGGCAGGACAGTCCAATACACAGAGAACCAGATGAAAAAAAAAGATAACCAGATATTAGACATAAGACAGTCTCAAAGTAGTAATAATATCAGAGCAATGGCATTGTCGCTGAGCTGACCGGTAACTAGAGACGGGTCCCTGGGTATCGGGACAGGGATCAATCTTAAGGCCCATTTATAGGGCAGTGTATCCGGTCCACCGGTCAGGACTGCAAGATAAAAGAACAACAACACAAGAAGTACATATATCCAGCCAATAAGAACTGTGCAGAAGTTAAGTAAAGGAGCAGTCATATCTGAAACAGCATCTAAAATGGAGGCAGCACAACACTTGAGTAAGAATATGAAAAAGATTAGTTAAACTATACGGTATCAAAACTCAAATGTAAACATAAATTGAAACAGAAGGGTCTTCACTTCTGAGAAGTAGTAGTAGGAGACAGTTGTAGTTTGTCTCCGTCTTCAGGGGAGCGGACGATATGAGCTTTGCCATCAATCTCCACAATCAGACGAAAAGGAAAACCCCAACGATACTTGTAACCGTTGTCGCGCAGTGTAGAGGTAACAGAACGTAGGTCACGCCGTTTAGCAATAGTCACTGGTGACAAATCCTGGTAAATCTGGATCCGTGATTCTTCGAATAGAGTTGAAGTGGAATTCCTGCATGCCGTGGTAATGCTGTTCTTAGTCTTGAATGACAAAAACCGAAGGATAACATCACGGGGAGGATCAGAGTCCCTTGGTTTAGGCCGCAGGGCACGGTGGGCTCTCTCTATCAGGATGGCAGATTCCGAGAGCGATGGGACTAAATACAGAAACAATCGTTTGAGGTATGGTTCCAGTTCGGAGGCCGCAATGGATTCAGGGACATTGCGAATGCGTAAGTTATTCTGCCTCTCGCGATTTTCGCTATCCTCAACTTTATCTTTAAGGAATTCCAACTCGCCAGATAGGTAGCTCATGTCCTCGCCCACTTGTTTGTGGAATTCCCGTTGGTTTTCCACCCGTGATTCCAGTGAGCTGGTGCGAGAGTCCAAGGCCGCCAAGTCGGTCTTCAGCTCACCGATCGCTGATTGGAGAGCGGTGGTGAAGGAATTTTTAAGGTCCAATATCATACTCTGAAGGGATTGAATATCCTCTTTGGTTGAGGGTGAATCTTTCGGATCCATGTTAGGGGAGGACAATAGCGAAGACGGAGACAAATTTTCAGCCGTTTTTTCCTGGCGCAAAAAGTGTGAAATATCTTGCGAGGCTCCTGTTTTCTTTGCTAGGGTGTTCGCTCTGCTCATAATATCTGGTGAAATAGAAGTGCCAGCTTAGGGATAGATTACAATAAAGGTCTGCCAGGGTGTTACGTGCTCATCAGTTGAATTGGGTAGGGGGGTGGTCAGGCATTTGTGTTTTCACATCATTCGAAAGGACCTAGGTCCCAACATTTCGTTAAAACTAAGAAAGGAATCCACAGGAGAGCGTCCTGAATCACTACACACCGTGTCGGGAGTAGGTGAGGTGCAATATAAGAGTTAACAGCAGGGGGCTTTGAGGGTTAAATCTGAGAGAATGCACTGTACATGCAAAAAGAGAGAAATATGGGGTAGGAAGCCTCAGTGCAGTGCTTGCAGGTGGTTATCTGCAGAGAGCTCAAGGGATGATGCAGTGTCTCACTGTAATATAGAGCCTGCTATCCAGCAAGCACCTCAGGAGCAGCACAATTCAAAGGAGCCTGCCCTGCCACCTCCAAGATGGCCGCTGTCAGCTCCAGGAGTCCTTGCACCGTCTACCTCTGTCAACGATCAGCAGGATCAGAGGCCAGCCCATGCCCCCACCGACTCCAGCAAGGTCCCTCCGGCAAGCACAGGCCACTAACAGGCCGCTCGTACGAGCGCTGCGCCCGCACTTCACACTTCGCCACAACCAAAATGGCCGCCGCCACCGGATCCCCGCGGCTCGGCCCGGCTCAGCCAGCACACCACGGCTCCATGGGCTCACACCGCCACCTCGTTTGCTCAGTAAAGGCTCCCAGGTAGGATGTCTGCAGTGGGGTAGGTCGAAAAGCGTTGTGCGGCGCCTGGCGGTCGTCGGAGGGCGGGCGGAGGGCTCCCAAATTTAGGCCCCGGCTTCAACGTAAAGGGGTCCAAGAGGGCTTTTTCAGCAGGAGCTCCCCTGGGACACTTCCTTTCAGTTCAGGCCACAAGCCACCATGCAACCTCATTTTTAAGGACACTGAGGACACTTTTCTTAATGTCCCTGTACAGTCCGGGAATCGCTTGCCTAGTGAAGTGGAATCTAGACAGGATTTGGTACAGGGGACACAGAATGTCATCAGCTGTCTAAATCCCACTTCACTAATGGCGGATACTGGATGCATGTCTACCACCAGCATAGTTGTTATGACCTCAGTTATCTGCTTTATAACAGGGTGATTGCTGTCATATTTAATCTTCCTTGCAAAGGACTGTTGGACAGTCAATTGCTTAGTTGAAGCAGTACAAGTGGTCCTTCGACTTCCCCTCTGGGATGACGATCGACTCCCAGCAGCAGCGGCAGCAGTAGGCGTACCACCCAAGGATCCTCTGTAAGAATCCCGATTAGGAGAGGACTCGACAAGTAATCCCAATGACATGGCCTGCAGAAACACTGACGTTCCTGACTAAGGAGGAAATTGACATTGAGTGAGTTGGTGGTGTGGCTTGCAGGAGCTTGGGTACAACAGGAAGAAGGGATTTAGGGGTCAGTGGACTACTTATGCTCTTACCCAAAGTTTCTGAACTTGACAATGACTTCTGATGAATGTGCTGCAGGTGATGTATACGGGTGTTCCTAGGTGGTTAAAATACTTGCCCCTACTTATTACGGATTGACAAAGGCAACACTTGGCATGACACCTGTTTTCCGTATTTGTGGAGAAATTATTCCACACCGAAGAGGTGGCTTTTTTGGTATTTTGCCCAGGTATGATAATGGGTTTTCTCATCCCACGGACAACAACTGTTTCCACTGGTGCCTTATTCAAACAAACCACATCACCCTCAGAATCCTCATCGTCAACTTCCTCCTGTCACGAACCGATCATTCACCACTGTGGGTTCTGGGGTCTGTCCGTTGCCAGCACGGTTGCTCCCAGTGCTGTGTGGCTGTGTGGGGATGCGGTGTGGTCAGCAGCAGAGCTGATGTAGGTTCTGGGAGCTGGGAGTGCGGGGACCGAATGCTCCACTGTGTGTCTGCAGTATAGGAGGTGGCCATGTTGGAGACCAAATGAGTACCTATGAGCACTTGTGAAACACCTGTGGGTAAGTGTTAGCCAATCCTGTGCTTGTGCTGCCTTTAAGTAGGCTGGGATTATGTTACTCTGAGCCAGTGCTTTGTTGTATGTACTCTATGCCCTAGCTCTGTGCTCTCTCTGTGATATCCTGTGTGGTACCAGTGGTCCTGATATCGCCTCCGCTCCCAGGGGTCTGCCTGCAGCCTTCACCACAAGAGATCCACCAGCTCCCTGCTGTGCTGTAAGTAAATCGCTCTCCAAGTGGCAACAAGTGGATTCCCGGAGTCCTGTGAGAAGTTTCCCTGTTTGTTCCGTGACTGCCTGCATCACTCATACAGTCTGTGGAAGTTTCTACCTAATCCTGATCCTAGTTCTCTCATCATCCAGTTTAACTCATTCTTCACCATTGTCATCTGCTGCAGCTTCACAGTGCTTCAAGTATTATCTTCACAGCCTGCAAGTATTCTTTTCAGTATTGTATCATCATTGTTGCTTCATTCAAGGACAATTCTTCACAGCCTTCCAGTTTAACCTTTAAGCTTCAGTACAAGTCTCTACAGTTATTCATTTATGTCTACAATATCCAGTTAACACTCCTTACAGTTTGGGACCAATCATTGCTTCATTTGGACAATTCTTCATTCATTCTCAAGCCTGTTTGAATTCAGTTGTATGAACATTTCTTCTATGCATCTATAATACTGTTCCTACTTATTATTATACCATTCATTGCAGTACGTCAGTTTACATTCGGTGACTCATGATTGTCATTTAACTCATTATTGGAATTATTCTCCTGAAATAAATATATGAAACTGAACTTTCATCGTCCTCCCTGTTTTCACCTTACTCCAGCACCTACACCTTCGGTTGGTCTAGGTCCTCTTAAGAGCCAGCTACACCTACATCCTCCTCATCCTGGTGTACGTCTACAGTGTTATCCTCAATCTCAATATCAGCAACTGGACTGACAGTGCTCCTACCAGCACTTGCAGGGGGCGTGCAAATGGTCGTAGGAGCCTCCTCTTTCCATATAGTCTTGGGAAGTTCAGTCCTAGACATCACAACCGCGGACACACTTGGACTCTCCTTGGGGATTTGTGATATCTCTGAACGCACAAATGTTTTTTCCTATGCTTTAACAAGCTTAATTTTTTACATTTTTCAAGAGAGAGGAGGGCTTCCATCCTCATGAGAAGATGAGCCACCAGTCATGAACATAGGCCAAGGCCTTAGCCTTTCCTTGCCACTTCGTGTCGTGATTGGCATATTGCCAATTTTATGTTTCTCGTCAGATAATTTCTTTTTTTTCTGATTATTTATTGTTGCTTCTTGGATTTTACACACCCTCTATGACATTGGGCATCGGCCTTAGCAGACGACGTTGATGGAATTAAATCGTCAATGTCATGACTGGTGGCAGCAGCAGCTTCAGCACTAGTACTAGGAACTGGAAGTGGTTCCTGATCTTCCACTATTTTTTCCTCCAAATTGTTCTCCATTTCACAGGACAGCACACCTTTATTACAACACACAGAACAGTGCCCCTTTATTTTTATAGCACCCCTGTATACTTACAGTATAGAGAGCCAGTGTATTGTTACTTGAACAGCAACACCCCTATATTTTACAGCATTCTGCAGTGTGCTTTTAATTTTTAACAACTGCACCTCTGAATTTTTATAACATACTGGGCCAGCAGCGCCCCTATATTTTCCAGCATACAGGAGGACAGTGCCCCTGCACCCTGTACAACACAGTGACAGCCAGGACAGCAACACCCATGTACAGCTGCAGCACATGAAACACCAGTGACAGGACAGCACCCCTAACACAGCACAGGTACACCACGGTGACTGCAGCAGCACCCCTACAGAGCACACACTGACCCCACCCAATGCCACCACCCACAGAGAGACAGAGGTCTGTCTCCCTCACTCTCCAAGTCTGGAGTGAAAATGGCAGACATGTGGATGTTTATATGGAAACCAAATCCCGCGAGAATCTGACAGTGGGATGATGATGTTTTGCCTCATTCTGGTTTCCAAGTTTGGCTGGAAGTCCCGAGCCAGACTCAGATCCAGGCTCAGAGCGTGAAGTTCGGGGGGTTCAGTTCTCAGGGATCCAAACCCGCTCATATCTAATAATAATGTGTAATAAACATTACGCTGTGTAATAATGTGTAATGGGCATTACAGTGTGTAATATTGTGTAATGGGCATTACGTGTGTAATAATGTGTAATGGGCATTACAGTGTGTAATATTGTGTAATGGGCATTACGTGTGTAATAATGTGTAATGGACATTACGGTGTGTAATAATGTGTAATGGGCATTATGGTGTGTAATAATGTGTAATGGGCATTACGGTGTGTAATAATGTGTAATGGGCATTACGGTGTGTAATAATGTGTAATGGGCATTACGGTGTGTAATAATGTGTAATGGTCATTATGGTGTGTAATAATGTGTAATGTGCATAACGGTGTGTAATAATTTGTAATGTCATTACGGTGTGTAATAATGTGTAATGTGCATAACGGTGTGTAATAATGTATAATGGGCATTACAGTGTGTAATAGTGTGTAATGGGCATTACTGTGTGTAATAATGTGTATTGGGCATTACAGTGTGTAATAATGTGTAATGGGCATTACGGTGTGTAATAATGTGTAATGGGCATTATGGTGTGTAATAATGTGTAATGGGCATTACGGTGTGTAATAATGTGTAACAGTGCAGGAGATGAGTTTCTATTTTTCAGCTGGGAGCTCATAATTCAAGTTGCTGTTTGTGCGTTACTATACAGGTTGTATGACACAGGTGTGTACATTACACTTGTACTTTGTAGTTAACTTGTGTGTAATATTTTCCCCACAAATATGTCAGCAGAGAAATATCGCAAATTCTGGTCTGGATTAATTGAATTGTATCACAGGAACGAGTTCCTGTGTCGTGTAATAAGTGTGGACTATGCCAAGAGGACACAGAGGAATCGGGCATATGACCAGCTGATCAGATACAGTAGAGTCAGGAACATCTAACAGTGTTTTTGTAGGATTACAAGAAGTACATGGATTCACAACGTTCAGGAGCCGGGACGGATGAGGTTTACAAACCAACGCTGTGGTATTATGACCTCATGAAAATCACTTTGGAGCAAGAGACAAGGATAAGGTCACAGTGTAATCTGGATCCTGATTCTCCCACTCTTGTGGAAGAGGAGGCATCGGAGAGTCTGGATCTGGTAAGTACATCAACATTTGTATTATATTGTACCCACACATTTTTACATGGATTTCATTGTTGTTTTATATTGCAGGATATTACACGGGAGCTGGAAGTGAAGCCTTCCATGAGTGAGACAACTGAAGTGGACGACCCAACCCCACAGCCATGACACCCGAAACAGCGGAGGTCATCCGGAAACCCACTTCTGCCCCGCCCAGCTCACAACAGTTTTTTACTCTCGCTGAGGTGGTTCTTAATAGGCCCCCGGACTTGGAGCAATCGTTTGGCAGTTACATCGTGGTGGAAATGTGACAGATGGAGGAGGATCAAAAGAAGATCTACAAGCATCTGGTTCTTGATGCTACCTCATTCACAAATGACAAATCTCTTGTTGAGGTGCGTGAGATAACACTTGGGATAAGGTTGGTTTATTATCCTCCCTGCGCTATCGCCACTCAGTGTCTAATGTTGTAGATTTCTTGATAAAAGTAACATTTCTTGATATAAGTAAATGACTTAAACTGTTTGCTACTAGATATCACATTTTATACATAAGTTCCCATTGTTCTTGCAGTCTGGGTTGAACATTGCATGTGACTATGTAACAGAAGACTATATTATGTTCCTCCAATAAGTGTGAATTTAATAAAATAGTCTCATCTTGTGCCTGTATTCTGTATAAATGTATTATTCCTATCAGAAAGGTGTTACCTGGGTGTTATATATATAGTTACTTGGATACTAGCTTAGAGAGAGTGTTTGATCCCAGGATGTAAAGATATTATCTTCATATACAAATTATGGATCATACTTCATTGTCCTGGTTGAGGCCTTTGGGTGTTCGGGTCACCATGTGGATTATCATACGCAGCTCCTCCCTGTTGATGGTGTGTATGTAGTCACCCCCTCTCCAGGTTTTCTTAACCTCCTTCAGCCCTGTGACCTTGAGTAGTGTGGGATCTGATTCATGATGGTCTTTGTAATGTAAGGAGAGTGGATGTTCTTCTGAACCTTTTTTTATATTCCGTATGTGTTCATTTATTCTCATTTTGAGTGGCTGTATAGTCCTTCCTATGTATTGTTGCGGGCGGGGACACTCTAACATATATATGATGCCCTTGCTGTGGCATGGTAAGTTGTCCTGTGTGTTACATGTTGTGGAATGTGAAACAGACATTACTGTTTGGGTAGGTGTGGTGCTTCTAGCTTTTGTTGTGTGGCAGCCCATGCAGGTCCCTTAGTGGTAGAAGTCCCCTTCTTATGTGTTCCATCTATAGTAGTTTGTGTTTTGGTGGTACGTGGCTGTGTACCAGCTTCTTCTTAATGTCTGGTGCTTTCAGGAACACTACTTTTGGTTTTGGAGGTATGATATCTGCTAGTGTCATCTTGAAGTATCGGCCAATGTTTATCTTTTTAATCTGATTTGCTTGTTTTGTGTATTATGTTATGAAAAGGATCTCTTCTTTGTCTGTTTTCTGTTCTGGTCTCTTTTTGTATTGTAGGAGGGGAGGCCTATCATTTCCCTTAACCATGGTATATGCTGTCTGTACCTTTTCTGTATCATACTGTTTCTCTCTAAATTTTAAACTTAGTTCTTGTCCTTGTGTCTCATAATCGCTGACTCGGGAGCAGTTCCTCCTGAGTCTTTTGAATTGGCCTACTGGGATACTGTTCAACCAGTTTGGGTGGTGGCAGCTGGAGGTTAGTATGAAGCTATTGACGTCCACTGGTTTGTTGAACGTGTTAGTATGTATTTCGTTATCTGTGATGAATATGTAAATATGTCATTAGTACCACAGCGTTGGTTTCTTGACCACATTGTCGCGGACTTCTGATCATTGTGATCTATGCACTTCTTGTGTTCCTTCTAAAAGCACTGTTCAGAAATCTGCACTTTATCTTCTCTCCCCAATGTATGGTGGCAGCACTGATATTCTGTGGGATACGCCTGATTCCTCTACTAGTTACTGTTGGCATAGTCCTTGCTAAAAAGACACTTGTTCTTATGATAGAGTCACTGAATCCAGACCAGAATTGGTGATTTTCTTCTATTTTTTTAATATATATATATATATAAAGATTTTTACAAAAAAGTGTTTTTCTTGTTTAATTAATGGTTGTTAATGCAAATGTCATTTTGTGTAACATATTTTTGTAAGAATCAGAGGGTCAGCGAGACGTTATGGAGCAAATGTATCATTTACTATTTGCTACTAATTCCCTCAAAACAACCGGACCTCCCAAATGTAAGTAGAAGGGACTGCAGCAGGTATCTCCCATACCTTCATAGGGGTATATTTACTAACATTCGTAATTTTCGGAAAAAGGTCAAAGTTCAATCACGAATGACATCGAAAGTAAAATTGCAACTTTTTGAATTGATTACGACTAATTTACTAAGCTGTCGTTGTGACGACATGTGATGACACAGCTAGCGCGTCGTGTCGCTCAGTGGTAAAAGACACGTGGTTACTTTCCTAGCCCTGGTCCTACACATGGACTTCACCAATTGCCAATATGTTATTAGTTATATGTTAGGCAATATTGTATTATATTGTATGATATTATTGTTACAAGGGTACAGTTATGTTTTCAATGTATATATATGAATGTATTGGTTATTCTGCTATAGTTTGTAAAATAATGTTTCCCCATGTGACGATCAGATAACCTGTGTATTTGCTCTGTCTGGGAAGATACAGCCAGTCTCAGATGTCAGGCCATACACCCCCCTCATTCTTCCCCACACAATGGATTCCAGGCCACACAATCAGATTAAGTAAGGTTACTTTAGTTAACATCTATTGTGGCCTAGGGGACATGCCTGGGCATGTGAAAATAGGGTTGCTCTGAAACTGTCTGGGGGTGTCGCCTTATTGTAGGAAAGACAAAGGTTTGATAATAGCAAAGAGGGGATGTGAGACAGAAGGTGAGAGAGTGGCAGGAGACTGACTAAGAAGTAATGTTCTGTCAGGAGCTCCAGGAGGGGATTGTCGTGTAGAATTGGATCACAGAAGTGTGCTGAACTGTGTTATAACCTATTCTGTCAATAAACCACTGTTGGTTTTTCATCTACCACCGTGACTGAGTGATTTTGAACCCAATATCCTCACATTTGGCGGCAGCAGTGGGATCACTCAAGACACCAGCAGAAAGGTATAAACCACAGCAGGCAATGGATTCCGCCCCGCTATGCTACCGATACAGCAAGAAGGATCAACTACAGGACCTCTGTCGAGCAAGATGGATTGAGTTTAATACAGTGGATAACAAGGAATCCCTAATTGGAAAACTGGCTCAATGGGACGTTGAGCAACCTTGTGATAAGGAGGAAGAGGAGGATATGGTCGAGGCCTCAGTGGAGGAGACCAGTAATGGAACCAGGGCAGTGGAGTTTGTGGTTGGAAGTTTGTCAGCATATCGGCAGGCTGAGAAGCCGGATCTTTTATTTATAGTTTCCAAGATGCAGTACATTTGGGAGTACTGGAATGAAGCTCAGTGGGAAATCAGCAGGTGGAGAGTATCCAGCATACAGGACAAGTTGTGTCATCTGGGGAATGCGTTCATGCACTGCAGAAGTGAAGCAGCCACATGGAATCTGCTGGGGGAGCCAGAGTTTGAGGAATTCAGGGAGGAAGTGATCGCCACAGTGGCTCAAATGACACAAAGTATACAATATACAGAGACAGAAGGGCAAGTGCAGAGTAAATTGCCTTCCCGGACAGAGCCAGAAGAAGTGGCATTGGATCGGGGGCCCCTGGATACCCCAGCATGGCGAGACCAGGGTTACAGGGTGGATGCGGAAAGGCACCACCTGCAACAGCGTCTCCCATACCCAAGGGAAGAAGTTGCCCAGTGGTCTATACGGAAGGAAGCACACGAAGTGAAGACAGCAGTGAGCACAATCCAGGCAGCCCAGGAGGAACTGCACTACAACTTCCCTGTTGCTGAGACGGAAGATGAGGACTTAGTGAGAGAGCGTCAAGAACTGTCTGCCCAGTATGTTACACTGGAAAAGGATGAGCTTGTCCAGGTGGATGCAAGGAAGCACTGTCTGCAACCCGTTCTCTTGTCCCTGGGGGAATGTCGCAGTAAAACACTTGGTGACCAGTCTGAGCTGTGTTACAAGTGGCCATTTGCGGGCTTGGAGGATATAGAAACCATCGCAGAGTGCCAGCGAGACATTGAGGAAGAAGTTGCTACTATCACCCGACCACCACTTCAGCAACAGAGCCTCCAAGGGAATCCTTCAGGTGAGCACCAACCAGTCCTGTGGTGGGAACTTTCTGCTCAGCGGTGACGTCACTTTAGGTTAAACGCAGGGCAGAAAGTTCCCAGCATTGGTTACAATGTAGCGCATAGGCGCTACATTGTAACACTGCCGTGTGCTGCCTGTCAGTCAGTACAGGAGCACACAGCCGATCATGGGGGTGCCACAATGTGGCGCTCCCTGATTGGCTGAAGAAACCCACTTAGACAGAAGTCAGAGTGGGTTTCTGGCAGTCGGGGGAAAGGGGACCCATGTGCAAACATGGGTCCCCTTTCAGTGCGTGGCTCGGGTCTCTGTTTTTTTATTTTAATCAAGTACCTGGATTACAAATGGATTCTACGAGGAGCCTGGTACCCTGGATCTGGTGAGTATAATTTATTCAACAGGTACCCCAAGGATTCTACTGGACAAGAGGACCGACCTGCGTGGGGACATAGGTAAGTATGTATGTATGTTTGTATGGATGTATGTAATAAAACTTTACTTTCAAGGTGTGTGTGTATTGTCTTTTTTTGGGTATTTTTTTAGTAGTAGTACTACTACAGGTACCAGCGGGCCCGTTTTTCTGCCGCATGCTGGTACTTGTGGTTCTCCAAGTACCAGCATGCGGGGGAGGCTTGCTTGGCCTTGTAGTACTGCTACTAAAAACAATATCTTTACATTTTCACAAAAGGCTATCAGCCCCCATCCGCAGCCAATTGGATGGGGGGGAGAGCCTCGGGCTTCACCCCTGGCCCTTGGGTGGCTGGGGGGGGACCCCTTGATTGAAGGGGTCCCCACTCCCCCAGGGTACCCCGGCCAGGGGTGACTAGTTGGATATTTGATGCCACGGCCGCAGGGCACTATATAAAAGTGACCCCCGGCTGTGGCATTATCTGTCCAGCTAGTGGAGTCCGGTGCTGGTTTTAAAAATACGGGGGACCCCTACTCTTTTTGTCCCCCGTATTTTTGGAACCAGGACCAGGCGCAGAGCCCGATGCTGGTTGCTTAAATATGGGGGAAACCCTGTCATTTTCCCCCCCATATTTCTGCAACCAGGATCGGCTCAAAGAGCCCGAGGCTGGTTATGCTTAGGAGGGGGGACCCCACGCAATTTTTTTGGTGAAAACTAACACTTTCCCACCCCTTCCCACTGATATACATGCACGGATCTCATGGATCCGTGCATGCCTATCCAATTACGGCTCAAAAAAGCAGGTCTGGATTTTTTTAGCACTTTTTTACGAGTTGTAATTTTTCACGGCAGTGTTTTTTTTTTTTTTGCTTTGCACTTCTTAGTAAATGACCGAGATTCATACTTAAACAGCCGCGTTTTAACCGATGGTGTATTCATTCGTAATTTTTTTCTTTGACTTCCAAAAAAATACGAATGCCCTCATCACTGCCGTGATTTGAGTTTAGTAAATTACCGAGATGACACTTTGAAGAAAAAACGGCATCTCGGTCAAAATCGGGAGCTTAGTAAATGTACCCCATACATGGACATTTCCAGGCAAGGGGTCAGGTAAGTTTATTTTTCCAAATACAACAACCCTAATTCCCATACAAGTAAAAAAACAACATTCGAACAGACATAATTAATTTAAAACTAACAAATAAAACTTTCTTTACACAGAAAGAGACCCCCCCCCATCCCTCCCGTAATATCATCCCACTATTCAAATGCTTTGTCAAAATCGGACACAGCCAAAATCACACCGGAAATCTTTTGATTTTAAACTACTTTATTTCATATCTTTAATTCACATATTTTTGTCTATATTTTAAACTTAAAAAATACTTTACTCAGCAGTTTGTTGGTGGTGGTGAAATGCACATGTGCAGCGGCCGCACAGACACACACATTGTGGCGGCATCCCTGAGGGGCGAAAGCGGGCGGGCCGGGACCATTTTCCAGGGGCTGCGTGATATCACACCTGCGGTCATCTCTGAGTAACCCCCTATAAGCTTCCAGAGTGCACCACATATCTCATCTTTTCCAAGTTACTACAAATGATATGAGATCGGCAGCAGCACTACTTTCAGGATTATTACACAGAACACACATAAAGGCTGACACAGCAAATAACAGTAACACATACAAGGGATTAATTAGAAATAAGGAAGCATAATCATCATTAAGTCTAATTATCAGCTGATTCTGTGCAGGACCCATACACCTCTTTACTGCCTCCAGCATTGGTACTGCACTGCGGCCATCTGCCCTGTCTCCCCCCACTACTGCCACCCACAATGTCTCCCCCCACTACTGCCATCTGCCCTGTGTTCCCCCACTACGGCCAACGCCCTGTCTCCCCACACACCTGCCACCCGCCCCGTCTCCCACCAACATCTCCCCCATTACTGCCACCCACCCTGTCCCCCCCTACTGCCATCCACCATCTCCCCACCACTACTGCCACCCACCTGTCTCCCTCCACTACTGCCGCCTGCCCCGTCTCCCTCCACTACTGCCACCTGTC
Organism: Pseudophryne corroboree; assembly: GCF_028390025.1. Lineage (NCBI taxonomy): Eukaryota > Metazoa > Chordata > Amphibia > Anura > Myobatrachidae > Pseudophryne > Pseudophryne corroboree. The sequence continues at coordinate 1,219,542 of NW_026967522.1, read as the reverse complement.
CCATCTCCCTCCATTGTTGCCACCCACCCTGTCTCCCCCCACTACTGTCACCTGCCTTGTCTCCCCCCCACTGCTGACACCCACCCTGTCTCCTTCCACTACTGCCACTCGGCCTGTCTCCCCCCACTACTGTCACGCACCGTCTCCTCCCACTACTGCCACCGCCCTGTCTCCCTGCACTACTGCCACGACCCTGTCTCATTCCACTACTGCCACCCACCATTTCTCCCCCACTACTGCCACCGCCCTGACTCTCCCCACTACCACCCACCTGTTTCCCTGACATCCAAGCACTAGTTGGGGATTTATGGTACTAACAGTCCTTCATCAACAGATGGAAGTAACCAGGGCAGTAAGGAAGCAGAAGCTGCTTCTGGTACATGGACCCTGGTCATGTAGGGCTAGGAGTCAGTAAGATTATGTAATAGGGGCCTACAGTAAGTCAGTAAGGAGGCAGAAGCTGCTTCTGGTACATAGACCCTGGTCATGTAGGGCTGGGAGAGTCAGTAAGATTATGTAATAGGGGCCTACAGTAAGTCAGTAAGGAGGCAGAAGCTGCTTCTGGTACATGGACCCTGGTCATGTAGGGCTGGGAGAGTCAGTAAGATTCTGTAATAGGGGCCTACAGTAAGTCAGTAAGGAGGCAGAAGCTGCTTCTGGTACATGGACCCTGGTCATGTAGGGCTGGGAGAGTCAGTAAGATTCTGTAATAGGGGTCTACAGTAAGTCAGTAAGGAGGCAGAAGCTGCTTCTGGTACATGGACCCTGGTCATGTAGGGCTGGAAGAGTCAGTAAGATTATGTAATAGGGGCCTACAGTAAGTCAGTAAGGAGGCAGAAGCTGCTTCTGGTACATGGATCCTGGTCATGTAGGGCAGAGAGAGTCAGTAAGATTCTGTAATAGGGGCCTACAGTAAGTCAGTAAGGAGGCAGAAGCTGCTTCTGGTACATGGACCCTGGTCATGTAGGGCTGGGAGAGTCAGTAAGATTCTGTAATAGGTGCCTACAGTAAGTCAGTAAGGAGGCAGAAGCTGCTTCTGGTACATGTACCCTGGTCATGTAGGGCTGGGAGAGTCAGTAAGATTCTGTAATAGGACCCTACAGTAAGTCAGTAAGGAGGTAGAAGCTGCTTCTGGTACATGGACCCTGGTCATGTAGGACTGGGAGAGTCAGTAAGATTATGTAATAGGATGCCTACAGTAAGTCAGTAAGGAGGCAGAAGCTGCTTCTGATACATGGACCCTGGTCATATAGAGCTGGGAGTCAGTAAGATTGTGTAATAGGGGCCTACAGTAAGTCAGTAAGGAGGCGGAAGCTGCTTCTGGTACATGGACCCTGGTCATGTAGGGCTGGGAGAGTCAGTAAGATTATGTAATAGGGGCCTACAGTTAGTCAGTAAGAAGGCAGAAGCTGCTTCTGGTACATGGATCCTGGTCATGTAGGGCTGGGAGAGTCAGTAAGATTATGTAATAGGGGCCTACAGTAAGTCAGTAAGGAGGCAGAAGCTGCTTCTGGTACATGGACCCTGGTCATATAGGGCTGGGAGAGTCAGTAAGATTATGTAATAGGGAACCACAGTAAGTCAGTAAGGAGGCAGAAGCTGCTTCTGGTACATGGACCCTGGTCATGTAGGGCTGGGAGAGTCAGTAAGATTATGTAATAGGGGCCTACAGTAAGGAGGCAGAAGCTGCTTCTGGTACATGGACCCTGGTCATGTAGGGCTGGGAGAGTCAGTAAGATTATGTAATAGGGGCCTACAGTAAGTCAGTAAGGAGGCAGAAGCTGCTTCTGGTACATGGACCCTGGTCATGTAGTGCTGGGAGAGTCAGTAAGATTATGTAATAGGGGCCTACAGTAAGTCAGTAAGGAGGCAGAAGCTGCTTCTGGTACATGGACCCTGGTCATGTAGTGCTGGGAAAGTCAGTAAGATTATGTAATAGGGGCCTACAGTAAGTCAGTAAGGAGGCAGAAGCTGCTTCTGGTACATGGACCCTGGTCATGTAGGGCTGGGAGAGTCAGTAAGATTATGTAATAGGGGCCTACAGTAAGGAGGCAGAAGCTGCTTCTGGTACATAGACCCTGGTCATGTAGGGCTGGGAGAGTCAGTAAGATTATGTAATAGGGGCCTACAGTAAGTCAGTAAGGAGGCAGAAGCTGCTTCTGGTACATGGACCCTGGTCATGTAGGGCTGGGAGAGTCAGTAAGATTCTGTAATAGGGGCCTACAGTAAGTCAGTAAGGAGGCAGAAGCTGCTTCTGGTACATGGACCCTGGTCATTTAGGGCTGGAAGAGTCAGTAAGATTATGTAATAGGGGCCTACAGTAAGTCAGTAAGGAGGCAGAAGCTGCTTCTGGTACATGGACCCTGGTCATGTAGGGCTGAGAGAGTCAGTAAGATTATGTAATAGGGGCCTACAGTAAGTCAGTAAGGAGGCAGAAGCTGCTTCTGGTACATGGACCCTGGTCATGTAGGGCTGGGAGAGTCAGTAAGATTGTGTAATAGGTGCCTACAGTAAGTCAGTAAGGAGGCAGAAGCTGCTTCTGGTACATGTACCCTGGTCATGTAGGGCTGGGAGAGTCAGTAAGATTCTGTAATAGGACCCTACAGTAAGTCAGTAAGGAGGTAGAAGCTGCTTCTGGTACATGGACCCTGGTCATGTAGGACTGGGAGAGTCAGTAAGATTATGTAATAGGATGCCTACAGTAAGTCAGTAAGGAGGCAGAAGCTGCTTCTGATACATGGACCCTGGTCATGTAGGGCTGGGAGTCAGTAAGATTGTGTAATAGGGGCCTACAGTAAGTCAGTAAGGAGGCGGAAGCTGCTTCTGGTACATGGACCCTGGTCATGTAGGGCTGGGAGAGTCAGTAAGATTATGTAATAGGGGCCTACAGTAAGTCAGTAAGAAGGCAGAAGCTGCTTCTGGTACATGGATCCTGGTCATGTAGGGCTGGGAGAGTCAGTAAGATTATGTAATAGGGGCCTACAGTAAGTCAGTAAGGAGGCAGAAGCTGCTTCTGGTACATGGACCCTGGTCATGTAGGGCTGGGAGAGTCAGTAAGATTCTGTAATAGGACCCTACAGTAAGTCAGTAAGGAGGTAGAAGCTGCTTCTGGTACATGGACCCTGGTCATGTAGGACTGGGAGAGTCAGTAAGATTATGTAATAGGATGCCTACAATAAGTCAGTAAGGAGGCAGAAGCTGCTTCTGATACATGGACCCTGGTCATGTAGGGCTGGGAGTCAGTAAGATTATGTAATAGGGGCCTACAGTAAGTCAGTAAGGAGGCAGAAGCTGCTTCTGGTACATGGACCCTGGTCATATAGGGCTGGGAGAGTCAGTAAGATTATGTAATAGGGAACCACAGTAAGTCAGTAAGGAGGCAGAAGCTGCTTCTGGTACATGGACCCTGGTCATGTAGGGCTGGGAGAGTCAGTAAGATTATGTAATAGGGGCCTACAGTAAGGAGGCAGAAGCTGCTTCTGGTACATGGACCCTGGTCATGTAGGGCTGGGAGAGTCAGTAAGATTATGTAATAGGGGCCTACAGTAAGTCAGTAAGGAGGCAGAAGCTGCTTCTGGTACATGGACCCTGGTCATGTAGTGCTGGGAGAGTCAGTAAGATTATGTAATAGGGGCCTACAGTAAGTCAGTAAGGAGGCAGAAGCTGCTTCTGGTACATGGACCCTGGTCATGTAGTGCTGGGAAAGTCAGTAAGATTATGTAATAGGGGCCTACAGTAAGTCAGTAAGGAGGCAGAAGCTGCTTCTGGTACATGGACCCTGGTCATGTAGGGCTGGGAGAGTCAGTAAGATTATGTAATAGGGGCCTACAGTAAGGAGGCAGAAGCTGCTTCTGGTACATAGACCCTGGTCATGTAGGGCTGGGAGAGTCAGTAAGATTATGTAATAGGGGCCTACAGTAAGTCAGTAAGGAGGCAGAAGCTGCTTCTGGTACATGGACCCTGGTCATGTAGGGCTGGGAGAGTCAGTAAGATTCTGTAATAGGGGCCTACAGTAAGTCAGTAAGGAGGCAGAAGCTGCTTCTGGTACATGGACCCTGGTCATTTAGGGCTGGAAGAGTCAGTAAGATTATGTAATAGGGGCCTACAGTAAGTCAGTAAGGAGGCAGAAGCTGCTTCTGGTACATGGACCCTGGTCATGTAGGGCTGAGAGAGTCAGTAAGATTATGTAATAGGGGCCTACAGTAAGTCAGTAAGGAGGCAGAAGCTGCTTCTGGTACATGGACCCTGGTCATGTAGGGCTGAGAGAGTCAGTAAGATTGTGTAATAGGTGCCTACAGTAAGTCAGTAAGGAGGCAGAAGCTGCTTCTGGTACATGTACCCTGGTCATGTAGGGCTGGGAGAGTCAGTAAGATTCTGTAATAGGACCCTACAGTAAGTCAGTAAGGAGGTAGAAGCTGCTTCTGGTACATGGACCCTGGTCATGTAGGACTGGGAGAGTCAGTAAGATTATGTAATAGGATGCCTACAGTAAGTCAGTAAGGAGGCAGAAGCTGCTTCTGATACATGGACCCTGGTCATGTAGGGCTGGGAGTCAGTAAGATTGTGTAATAGGGGCCTACAGTAAGTCAGTAAGGAGGCGGAAGCTGCTTCTGGTACATGGACCCTGGTCATGTAGGGCTGGGAGAGTCAGTAAGATTATGTAATAGGGGCCTACAGTAAGTCAGTAAGAAGGCAGAAGCTGCTTCTGGTACATGGATCCTGGTCATGTAGGGCTGGGAGAGTCAGTAAGATTATGTAATAGGGGCCTACAGTAAGTCAGTAAGGAGGCAGAAGCTGCTTCTGGTACATGGACCCTGGTCATGTAGGGCTGGGAGAGTCAGTAAGATTCTGTAATAGGACCCTACAGTAAGTCAGTAGGAGGTAGAAGCTGCTTCTGGTACATGGACCCTGGTCATGTAGGACTGGGAGAGTCAGTAAGATTATGTAATAGGATGCCTACAGTAAGTCAGTAAGGAGGCAGAAGCTGCTTCTGATACATGGACCCTGGTCATGTAGGGCTGGGAGTCAGTAAGATTGTGTAATAGGGGCCTACAGTAAGTCAGTAAGGAGGCGGAAGCTGCTTCTGGTACATGGACCCTGGTCATGTAGGGCTGGGAGAGTCAGTAAGATTATGTAAAAGGGGCCTACAGTAAGTCAGTAAGAAGGCAGAAGCTGCTTCTGGTACATGGATCCTGGTCATGTAGGGCTGGGAGAGTCAGTAAGATTATGTAATAGGGGCCTACAGTAAGTCAGTAAGGAGGCAGAAGCTGCTTCTGGTACATGGACCCTGGTCATGTAGGGCTGGGAGAGTCAGTAAGATTATGTAATAGGGAACCACAGTAAGTCAGTAAGGAGGCAGAAGCTGATTCTGGTACATGGACCCTGGTCATGTAGGGCTGGGATTCAGTAAGATTCTGTAATAGGGGCCTACAGTAAGTCAGTAAGGAGGCAGAAGCTGCTTCTGGTACATGGACCCTGGTCATGTAGGGCTGGGAGAGTCAGTAAGATTGTGTAATAGGTGACTACAGTAAGTCAGTAAGGAGGCAGAAGCTGCTTCTGGTACATGGACCCTGGTCATGTAGGGCTGGGAGAGTCAGTAAGATTATGTAATAGGGGCCTACAGTAAGTCAGTAAGGAGGCAGAAGCTGCTTCTGGTACATGGACCCTGGTAATGTAGTGCTGGGAGAGTCAGTAAGATTATGTAATAGGGGCCTACAGTAAGTCAGTAAGGAGGCAGAAGCTGCTTCTGGTACATGGACCCTGGTCATGTAGGGCTGGGAGAGTCAGTAAGATTATGTAATAGGGGCCTACAGTAAGGAGGCAGAAGCTGCTTCTGGTACATGGACCCTGGTCATGTAGGGCTGGGAGAGTCAGTAAGATTATGTAATAGGGGCCTACAGTAAGTCAGTAAGGAGGCAGAAGCTGCTTCTGGTACATGGACCCTGGTCATGTAGTGCTGGGAGAGTCAGTAAGATTATGTAATAGGGGCCTACAGTAAGTCAGTAAGGAGGCAGAAGCTGCTTCTGGTACATGGACCCTGGTCATGTAGTGCTGGGAGAGTCAGTAAGATTATGTAATAGGGGCCTACAGTAAGTCAGTAAGGAGGCAGAAGCTGCTTCTGGTACATGGACCCTGGTCATGTAGGGCTGGGAGAGTCAGTAAGATTATGTAATAGGGGCCTACAGTAAGGAGGCAGAAGCTGCTTCTGGTACATGGACCCTGGTCATGTAGGGCTGGGAGAGTCAGTAAGATTATGTAATAGGGGCCTACAGTAAGTCAGTAAGGAGGCAGAAGCTGCTTCTGATACATGGGCCCTGGTCATGTAGGGCTGGGAGAGTCAGTAAGATTCTGTAATAGGGGCCTACAGTAAGTCAGTAAGGAGGCAGAAGCTGCTTCTAGTACATGGACCCTGGTCATGTAGGGCTGGGAGAGTCAGTAAGATTCTGTAATAGGGGCCTACAGTAAGTCAGTAAGGAGGCAGAAGCTACTTCTGGTATATGGGCCCTGGTCATGTAGGGCTGGGAGAGTCAGTAAGATTCTGTAATAGGGGCCTACAGTAAGTCAGTAAGGAGGCAGAAGCTGCTTCTAGTACATGGACCCTGGTCATGTAGGGCTGGGAGAGTCAGTAAGATTCTGTAATAGGACCCTACAGTAAGTCAGTAAGGAGGCAGAAGCTGCTTCTGGTACATGGACCCTGGTCATGTAGTGCTGGGAGAGTCAGTAAGATTATGTAATAGGGGCCTACAGTAAGTCAGTAAGGAGGCAGAAGCTGCTTCTGGTACATGGACCCTGGTCATGTAGGGCTGGGAGAGTCAGTAAGATTATGTAATAGGGGCCTACAGTAAGTCAGTAAGGAGGCAGAAGCTGCTTCTGGTACATGGACCCTGGTCATGTAGGGCTGGGAGAGTCAGTAAGATTATGTAATAGGGGCCTACAGTAAGTCAGTAAGGAGGCAGAAGCTGCTTCTGGTACATGGACCCTGGTCATGTAGTGCTGGGAGAGTCAGTAAGATTATGTAATAGGGGCCTACAGTAAGTCAGTAAGGAGGCAGAAGCTGCTTCTGGTACATGGACCCTGGTCATGTAGGGCTGGGAGAGTCAGTAACATTATGTAATAGGGGCCTACAGTAAGTCAGTAAGGAGGCAGAAGCTGCTTCTGGTACATGGACCCTGGTCATGTAGTGCTGGGAGAGTCAGTAAGATTATGTAATAGGGGCCTACAGTAAGTCAGTAAGGAGGCAGAAGCTGCTTCTGGTACATGGACCCTGGTCATGTAGTGCTGGGAGAGTCAGTAAGATTATGTAATAGGGGCCTACAGTAAGTCAGTAAAGAGGCAGAAGCTGCTTCTGGTACATGGACCCTGGTCATGTAGGGCTGGGAGAGTCAGTAAGATTCTGTAATAGGGGCCTACAGTAAGTCAGTAAGGAGGCAGAAGCTGCTTCTGGTACATGGACCCTGGTCATGTAGGGCTGGGAGAGTCAGTAAGATTATGTAATATGTGCCTACAGTAAGTCAGTAAGGAGGCAGAAGCTGCTTCTGGTACATTGACCCTGGTCATGTAGGGCTGGGAGAGTCAGTAAGATTATGTAATAGGTGCCTACAGTAAGTCAGTAAGGAGGCAGAAGCTGCTTCTGGTACATGGACCCTGGTCATGTAGGGCTGGGAGAGTCAGTAAGATTATGTAATAGGGGCCTACAGTAAGTCAGTAAGGAGGCAGAAGCTGCTTCTGGTACATGGACCCTGGTCATGTAGTGCTGGGAGAGTCAGTAAGATTATGTAATAGGGGCCTACAGTAAGTCAGTAAGGAGGCAGAAGCTGCTTCTGGTACATGGACCCTGGTCATGTAGTGCTGGGAGAGTCAGTAAGATTATGTAATAGGGGCCTACAGTAAGTCAGTAAGGAGGCAGAAGCTGCTTCTGGTACATGGACCCTGGTCATGTAGGGCTGGGAGAGTCAGTAAGATTCTGTAATAGGGGCCTACAGTAAGTCAGTAAGGAGGCAGAAGCTGCTTCTAGTACATGGACCCTGGTCATGTAGGGCTGGGAGAGTCAGTAAGATTCTGTAATAGGGGCCTACAGTAAGTCAGTAAGGAGGCAGAAGCTACTCCTGGTACATGGGCCCTGGTCATGTAGGGCTGGGAGAGTCAGTAAGATTCTGTAATAGGGGCCTACAGTAAGTCAGTAAGGAGGCAGAAGCTGCTTCTAGTACATGGACCCTGGTCATGTAGGGCTGGGAGAGTCAGTAAGATTCTGTAATAGGACCCTACAGTAAGTCAGTAAGGAGGCAGAAGCTGCTTCTGGTACATGGACCCTGGTCATGTAGTGCTGGGAGAGTCAGTAAGATTATGTAATATGGGCCTACAGTAAGTCAGTAAGGAGGCAGAAGCTGCTTCTGGTACATGGACCCTGGTCATGTAGTACTGGGAGAGTCAGTAAGATTATGTAATAGGGGCCTACAGTAAGTCAGTAAGGAGGCAGAAGCTGCTTCTGGTACATGGACCCTGGTCATGTAGTGCTGGGAGAGTCAGTAAGATTATGTAATAGGGGCCTACAGTAAGTCAGTAAGGAGGCAGAAGCTGCTTCTGGTACATGGACCCTGGTCATGTAGGGCTGGGAGAGTCAGTAAGATTATGTAATAGGGGCCTACAGTAAGGAGGCAGAAGCTGCTTCTGGTACATAGACCCTGGTCATGTAGGGCTGGGAGAGTCAGTAAGATTATGTAATAGGGGCCTACAGTAAGTCAGTAAGGAGGCAGAAGCTGCTTCTGGTACATGGACCCTGGTCATGTAGGGCTGGGAGAGTCAGTAAGATTATGTAATAGGGGCCTACAGTAAGTCAGTAAGGAGGCAGAAGCTGCTTCTGGTACATGGACCCTGGTCATGTAGGGCTGGGAGAGTCAGTAAGATTATGTAATAGGGGCCTACAGTAAGTCAGTAAGGAGGCAGAAGCTGCTTCTGGTACATGGACCCTGGTCATGTAGGGCTGGGAGAGTCAGTAAGATTCTGTAATAGGGGCCTACAGTAAGTCAGTAAGGAGGCAGAAGCTGCTTCTGGTACATAGACCCTGGTCATGTAGGGCTGGGAGAGTCAGTAAGATTATGTAATAGGATGCCTACAGTAAGTCAGTAAGGAGGCAGAAGCTGCTTCTGGTCCATAGACCCTGGTCATTTAGGGCTGGAAGAGTCAGTAAGATTATGTAATAGGGGCCTACAGTAAGTCAGTAAGGAGGCAGAAGCTGCTTCTGGTACATGGACCCTGGTCATGTAGGGCTGGGAGAGTCAGTAAGATTCTGTAATAGGACCCTACAGTAAGTCAGTAAGGAGGCAGAAGCTGCTTCTGGTACATGGACCCTGGTCATGTAGTGCTGGGAGAGTCAGTAAGATTATGTAATAGGGGCCTACAGTAAGTCAGTAAGGAGGCAGAAGCTGCTTCTGGTACATGGACCCTGGTCATGTAGGGCTGGGAGAGTCAGTAAGATTATGTAATAGGGGCCTACAGTAAGTCAGTAAGGAGGCAGAAGCTGCTTCTGGTACATGGACCCTGGTCATGTAGGGCTGGGAGAGTCAGTAAGATTATGTAATAGGGGCCTACAGTAAGTCAGTAAGGAGGCAGAAGCTGCTTCTGGTACATGGACCCTGGTCATGTAGTGCTGGGAGAGTCAGTAAGATTATGTAATAGGGGCCTACAGTAAGTCAGTAAGGAGGCAGAAGCTGCTTCTGGTACATGGACCCTGGTCATGTAGGGCTGGGAGAGTCAGTAACATTATGTAATAGGGGCCTACAGTAAGTCAGTAAGGAGGCAGAAGCTGCTTCTGGTACATGGACCCTGGTCATGTAGTGCTGGGAGAGTCAGTAAGATTATGTAATAGGGGCCTACAGTAAGTCAGTAAGGAGGCAGAAGCTGCTTCTGGTACATGGACCCTGGTCATGTAGGGCTGGGAGAGTCAGTAAGATTCTGTAATAGGGGCCTACAGTAAGTCAGTAAGGAGGCAGAAGCTGCTTCTGGTACATGGACCCTGGTCATTTAGGGCTGGAAGAGTCAGTAAGATTATGTAATAGGGGCCTACAGTAAGTCAGTAAGGAGGCAGAAGCTGCTTCTGGTACATGGACCCTGGTCATGTAGGGCTGAGAGAGTCAGTAAGATTATGTAATAGGGGCCTACAGTAAGGAGGCAGAAGCTGCTTCTGGTACATAGACCCTGGTCATGTAGGGCTGGGAGAGTCAGTAAGATTCTGTAATAGGGGCCTACAGTAAGTCAGTAAGGAGGCAGAAGCTGCTTCTGGTACATGGACCCTGGTCATGTAGGGCTGGGAGAGTCAGTAAGATTCTGTAATAGGGGCCTACAGTAAGTCAGTAAGGAGGCAGAAGCTGCTTCTGGTACATGGACCCTGGTCATTTAGGGCTGGAAGAGTCAGTAAGATTATGTAATAGGGGCCTACAGTAAGTCAGTAAGGAGGCAGAAGCTGCTTCTGGTACATGGACCCTGGTCATGTAGGGCTGAGAGAGTCAGTAAGATTATGTAATAGGGGCCTACAGTAAGTCAGTAAGGAGGCAGAAGCTGCTTCTGGTACATGGACCCTGGTCATGTAGGGCTGAGAGAGTCAGTAAGATTGTGTAATAGGTGCCTACAGTAAGTCAGTAAGGAGGCAGAAGCTGCTTCTGGTACATGTACCCTGGTCATGTAGGGCTGGGAGAGTCAGTAAGATTCTGTAATAGGACCCTACAGTAAGTCAGTAAGGAGGTAGAAGCTGCTTCTGGTACATGGACCCTGGTCATGTAGGACTGGGAGAGTCAGTAAGATTATGTAATAGGATGCCTACAGTAAGTCAGTAAGGAGGCAGAAGCTGCTTCTGATACATGGACCCTGGTCATGTAGGGCTGGGAGTCAGTAAGATTGTGTAATAGGGGCCTACAGTAAGTCAGTAAGGAGGCGGAAGCTGCTTCTGGTACATGGACCCTGGTCATGTAGGGCTGGGAGAGTCAGTAAGATTATGTAATAGGGGCCTACAGTTAGTCAGTAAGAAGGCAGAAGCTGCTTCTGGTACATGGATCCTGGTCATGTAGGGCTGGGAGAGTCAGTAAGATTATGTAATAGGGGCCTACAGTAAGTCAGTAAGGAGGCAGAAGCTGCTTCTGGTACATGGACCCTGGTCATGTAGGGCTGGGAGAGTCAGTAAGATTCTGTAATAGGACCCTACAGTAAGTCAGTAAGGAGGTAGAAGCTGCTTCTGGTACATGGACCCTGGTCATGTAGGACTGGGAGAGTCAGTAAGATTATGTAATAGGATGCCTACAGTAAGTCAGTAAGGAGGCAGAAGCTGCTTCTGATACATGGACCCTGGTCATGTAGGGCTGGGAGTCAGTAAGATTGTGTAATAGGGGCCTACAGTAAGTCAGTAAGGAGGCGGAAGCTGCTTCTGGTACATGGACCCTGGTCATGTAGGGCTGGGAGAGTCAGTAAGATTATGTAAAAGGGGCCTACAGTAAGTCAGTAAGAAGGCAGAAGCTGCTTCTGGTACATGGATCCTGGTCATGTAGGGCTGGGAGAGTCAGTAAGATTATGTAATAGGGGCCTACAGTAAGTCAGTAAGGAGGCAGAAGCTGCTTCTGGTACATGGACCCTGGTCATGTAGGGCTGGGAGAGTCAGTAAGATTATGTAATAGGGAACCACAGTAAGTCAGTAAGGAGGCAGAAGCTGATTCTGGTACATGGACCCTGGTCATGTAGGGCTGGGATTCAGTAAGATTCTGTAATAGGGGCCTACAGTAAGTCAGTAAGGAGGCAGAAGCTGCTTCTGGTACATGGACCCTGGTCATGTAGGGCTGGGAGAGTCAGTAAGATTGTGTAATAGGTGACTACAGTAAGTCAGTAAGGAGGCAGAAGCTGCTTCTGGTACATGGACCCTGGTCATGTAGGGCTGGGAGAGTCAGTAAGATTATGTAATAGGGGCCTACAGTAAGTCAGTAAGGAGGCAGAAGCTGCTTCTGGTACATGGACCCTGGTAATGTAGTGCTGGGAGAGTCAGTAAGATTATGTAATAGGGGCCTACAGTAAGTCAGTAAGGAGGCAGAAGCTGCTTCTGGTACATGGACCCTGGTCATGTAGGGCTGGGAGAGTCAGTAAGATTATGTAATAGGGGCCTACAGTAAGGAGGCAGAAGCTGCTTCTGGTACATGGACCCTGGTCATGTAGGGCTGGGAGAGTCAGTAAGATTATGTAATAGGGGCCTACAGTAAGTCAGTAAGGAGGCAGAAGCTGCTTCTGGTACATGGACCCTGGTCATGTAGTGCTGGGAGAGTCAGTAAGATTATGTAATAGGGGCCTACAGTAAGTCAGTAAGGAGGCAGAAGCTGCTTCTGGTACATGGACCCTGGTCATGTAGTGCTGGGAGAGTCAGTAAGATTATGTAATAGGGGCCTACAGTAAGTCAGTAAGGAGGCAGAAGCTGCTTCTGGTACATGGACCCTGGTCATGTAGGGCTGGGAGAGTCAGTAAGATTATGTAATAGGGGCCTACAGTAAGGAGGCAGAAGCTGCTTCTGGTACATGGACCCTGGTCATGTAGGGCTGGGAGAGTCAGTAAGATTATGTAATAGGGGCCTACAGTAAGTCAGTAAGGAGGCAGAAGCTGCTTCTGATACATGGGCCCTGGTCATGTAGGGCTGGGAGAGTCAGTAAGATTCTGTAATAGGGGCCTACAGTAAGTCAGTAAGGAGGCAGAAGCTGCTTCTAGTACATGGACCCTGGTCATGTAGGGCTGGGAGAGTCAGTAAGATTCTGTAATAGGGGCCTACAGTAAGTCAGTAAGGAGGCAGAAGCTACTTCTGGTATATGGGCCCTGGTCATGTAGGGCTGGGAGAGTCAGTAAGATTCTGTAATAGGGGCCTACAGTAAGTCAGTAAGGAGGCAGAAGCTGCTTCTAGTACATGGACCCTGGTCATGTAGGGCTGGGAGAGTCAGTAAGATTCTGTAATAGGACCCTACAGTAAGTCAGTAAGGAGGCAGAAGCTGCTTCTGGTACATGGACCCTGGTCATGTAGTGCTGGGAGAGTCAGTAAGATTATGTAATAGGGGCCTACAGTAAGTCAGTAAGGAGGCAGAAGCTGCTTCTGGTACATGGACCCTGGTCATGTAGGGCTGGGAGAGTCAGTAAGATTATGTAATAGGGGCCTACAGTAAGTCAGTAAGGAGGCAGAAGCTGCTTCTGGTACATGGACCCTGGTCATGTAGGGCTGGGAGAGTCAGTAAGATTATGTAATAGGGGCCTACAGTAAGTCAGTAAGGAGGCAGAAGCTGCTTCTGGTACATGGACCCTGGTCATGTAGTGCTGGGAGAGTCAGTAAGATTATGTAATAGGGGCCTACAGTAAGTCAGTAAGGAGGCAGAAGCTGCTTCTGGTACATGGACCCTGGTCATGTAGGGCTGGGAGAGTCAGTAACATTATGTAATAGGGGCCTACAGTAAGTCAGTAAGGAGGCAGAAGCTGCTTCTGGTACATGGACCCTGGTCATGTAGTGCTGGGAGAGTCAGTAAGATTATGTAATAGGGGCCTACAGTAAGTCAGTAAGGAGGCAGAAGCTGCTTCTGGTACATGGACCCTGGTCATGTAGTGCTGGGAGAGTCAGTAAGATTATGTAATAGGGGCCTACAGTAAGTCAGTAAAGAGGCAGAAGCTGCTTCTGGTACATGGACCCTGGTCATGTAGGGCTGGGAGAGTCAGTAAGATTCTGTAATAGGGGCCTACAGTAAGTCAGTAAGGAGGCAGAAGCTGCTTCTGGTACATGGACCCTGGTCATGTAGGGCTGGGAGAGTCAGTAAGATTATGTAATATGTGCCTACAGTAAGTCAGTAAGGAGGCAGAAGCTGCTTCTGGTACATTGACCCTGGTCATGTAGGGCTGGGAGAGTCAGTAAGATTATGTAATAGGTGCCTACAGTAAGTCAGTAAGGAGGCAGAAGCTGCTTCTGGTACATGGACCCTGGTCATGTAGGGCTGGGAGAGTCAGTAAGATTATGTAATAGGGGCCTACAGTAAGTCAGTAAGGAGGCAGAAGCTGCTTCTGGTACATGGACCCTGGTCATGTAGTGCTGGGAGAGTCAGTAAGATTATGTAATAGGGGCCTACAGTAAGTCAGTAAGGAGGCAGAAGCTGCTTCTGGTACATGGACCCTGGTCATGTAGTGCTGGGAGAGTCAGTAAGATTATGTAATAGGGGCCTACAGTAAGTCAGTAAGGAGGCAGAAGCTGCTTCTGGTACATGGACCCTGGTCATGTAGGGCTGGGAGAGTCAGTAAGATTCTGTAATAGGGGCCTACAGTAAGTCAGTAAGGAGGCAGAAGCTGCATCTAGTACATGGACCCTGGTCATGTAGGGCTGGGAGAGTCAGTAAGATTCTGTAATAGGGGCCTACAGTAAGTCAGTAAGGAGGCAGAAGCTACTCCTGGTACATGGGCCCTGGTCATGTAGGGCTGGGAGAGTCAGTAAGATTCTGTAATAGGGGCCTACAGTAAGTCAGTAAGGAGGCAGAAGCTGCTTCTAGTACATGGACCCTGGTCATGTAGGGCTGGGAGAGTCAGTAAGATTCTGTAATAGGACCCTACAGTAAGTCAGTAAGGAGGCAGAAGCTGCTTCTGGTACATGGACCCTGGTCATGTAGTGCTGGGAGAGTCAGTAAGATTATGTAATATGGGCCTACAGTAAGTCAGTAAGGAGGCAGAAGCTGCTTCTGGTACATGGACCCTGGTCATGTAGTACTGGGAGAGTCAGTAAGATTATGTAATAGGGGCCTACAGTAAGTCAGTAAGGAGGCAGAAGCTGCTTCTGGTACATGGACCCTGGTCATGTAGTGCTGGGAGAGTCAGTAAGATTATGTAATAGGGGCCTACAGTAAGTCAGTAAGGAGGCAGAAGCTGCTTCTGGTACATGGACCCTGGTCATGTAGGGCTGGGAGAGTCAGTAAGATTATGTAATAGGGGCCTACAGTAAGGAGGCAGAAGCTGCTTCTGGTACATAGACCCTGGTCATGTAGGGCTAGGAGAGTCAGTAAGATTATGTAATAGGGGCCTACAGTAAGTCAGTAAGGAGGCAGAAGCTGCTTCTGGTACATGGACCCTGGTCATGTAGGGCTGGGAGAGTCAGTAAGATTATGTAATAGGGGCCTACAGTAAGTCAGTAAGGAGGCAGAAGCTGCTTCTGGTACATGGACCCTGGTCATGTAGGGCTGGGAGAGTCAGTAAGATTATGTAATAGGGGCCTACAGTAAGTCAGTAAGGAGGCAGAAGCTGCTTCTGGTACATGGACCCTGGTCATGTAGGGCTGGGAGAGTCAGTAAGATTCTGTAATAGGGGCCTACAGTAAGTCAGTAAGGAGGCAGAAGCTGCTTCTGGTACATAGACCCTGGTCATGTAGGGCTGGGAGAGTCAGTAAGATTATGTAATAGGATGCCTACAGTAAGTCAGTAAGGAGGCAGAAGCTGCTTCTGGTCCATAGACCCTGGTCATTTAGGGCTGGAAGAGTCAGTAAGATTATGTAATAGGGGCCTACAGTAAGTCAGTAAGGAGGCAGAAGCTGCTTCTGGTACATGGACCCTGGTCATGTAGGGCTGGGAGAGTCAGTAAGATTCTGTAATAGGACCCTACAGTAAGTCAGTAAGGAGGCAGAAGCTGCTTCTGGTACATGGACCCTGGTCATGTAGTGCTGGGAGAGTCAGTAAGATTATGTAATAGGGGCCTACAGTAAGTCAGTAAGGAGGCAGAAGCTGCTTCTGGTACATGGACCCTGGTCATGTAGGGCTGGGAGAGTCAGTAAGATTATGTAATAGGGGCCTACAGTAAGTCAGTAAGGAGGCAGAAGCTGCTTCTGGTACATGGACCCTGGTCATGTAGGGCTGGGAGAGTCAGTAAGATTATGTAATAGGGGCCTACAGTAAGTCAGTAAGGAGGCAGAAGCTGCTTCTGGTACATGGACCCTGGTCATGTAGTGCTGGGAGAGTCAGTAAGATTATGTAATAGGGGCCTACAGTAAGTCAGTAAGGAGGCAGAAGCTGCTTCTGGTACATGGACCCTGGTCATGTAGGGCTGGGAGAGTCAGTAACATTATGTAATAGGGGCCTACAGTAAGTCAGTAAGGAGGCAGAAGCTGCTTCTGGTACATGGACCCTGGTCATGTAGTGCTGGGAGAGTCAGTAAGATTATGTAATAGGGGCCTACAGTAAGTCAGTAAGGAGGCAGAAGCTGCTTCTGGTACATGGACCCTGGTCATGTAGTGCTGGGAGAGTCAGTAAGATTATGTAATAGGGGCCTACAGTAAGTCAGTAAGGAGGCAGAAGCTGCTTCTGGTACATGGACCCTGGTCATGTAGGGCTGGGAGAGTCAGTAAGATTCTGTAATAGGGGCCTACAGTAAGTCAGTAAGGAGGCAGAAGCTGCTTCTGGTACATGGACCCTGGTCATGTAGGGCTGGGAGAGTCAGTAAGATTATGTAATAGGTGCCTACAGTAAGTCAGTAAGGAGGCAGAAGCTGCTTCTGGTACATTGACCCTGGTCATGTAGGGCTGGGAGAGTCAGTAAGATTATGTAATAGGTGCCTACAGTAAGTCAGTAAGGAGGCAGAAGCTGCTTCTGGTACATGGACCCTGGTCATGTAGGGCTGGGAGAGTCAGTAAGATTATGTAATAGGGGCCTACAGTAAGTCAGTAAGGAGGCAGAAGCTGCTTCTGGTACATGGACCCTGGTCATGTAGTGCTGGGAGAGTCAGTAAGATTATGTAATAGGGGCCTACAGTAAGTCAGTAAGGAGGCAGAAGCTGCTTCTGGTACATGGACCCTGGTCATGTAGTGCTGGGAGAGTCAGTAAGATTATGTAATAGGGGCCTACAGTAAGTCAGTAAGGAGGCAGAAGCTGCTTCTGGTACATGGACCCTGGTCATGTAGGGCTGGGAGAGTCAGTAAGATTCTGTAATAGGGGCCTACAGTAAGTCAGTAAGGAGGCAGAAGCTGCTTCTAGTACATGGACCCTGGTCATGTAGGGCTGGGAGAGTCAGTAAGATTCTGTAATAGGGGCCTACAGTAAGTCAGTAAGGAGGCAGAAGCTACTCCTGGTACATGGGCCCTGGTCATGTAGGGCTGGGAGAGTCAGTAAGATTCTGTAATAGGGGCCTACAGTAAGTCAGTAAGGAGGCAGAAGCTGCTTCTAGTACATGGACCCTGGTCATGTAGGGCTGGGAGAGTCAGTAAGATTCTGTAATAGGACCCTACAGTAAGTCAGTAAGGAGGCAGAAGCTGCTTCTGGTACATGGACCCTGGTCATGTAGTGCTGGGAGAGTCAGTAAGATTATGTAATATGGGCCTACAGTAAGTCAGTAAGGAGGCAGAAGCTGCTTCTGGTACATGGACCCTGGTCATGTAGTACTGGGAGAGTCAGTAAGATTATGTAATAGGGGCCTACAGTAAGTCAGTAAGGAGGCAGAAGCTGCTTCTGGTACATGGACCCTGGTCATGTAGTGCTGGGAGAGTCAGTAAGATTATGTAATAGGGGCCTACAGTAAGTCAGTAAGGAGGCAGAAGCTGCTTCTGGTACATGGACCCTGGTCATGTAGGGCTGGGAGAGTCAGTAAGATTATGTAATAGGGGCCTACAGTAAGGAGGCAGAAGCTGCTTCTGGTACATAGACCCTGGTCATGTAGGGCTGGGAGAGTCAGTAAGATTATGTAATAGGGGCCTACAGTAAGTCAGTAAGGAGGCAGAAGCTGCTTCTGGTACATGGACCCTGGTCATGTAGGGCTGGGAGAGTCAGTAAGATTATGTAATAGGGGCCTACAGTAAGTCAGTAAGGAGGCAGAAGCTGCTTCTGGTACATGGACCCTGGTCATGTAGGGCTGGGAGAGTCAGTAAGATTATGTAATAGGGGCCTACAGTAAGTCAGTAAGGAGGCAGAAGCTGCTTCTGGTACATGGACCCTGGTCATGTAGGGCTGGGAGAGTCAGTAAGATTCTGTAATAGGGGCCTACAGTAAGTCAGTAAGGAGGCAGAAGCTGCTTCTGGTACATAGACCCTGGTCATGTAGGGCTGGGAGAGTCAGTAAGATTATGTAATAGGATGCCTACAGTAAGTCAGTAAGGAGGCAGAAGCTGCTTCTGGTCCATGGACCCTGGTCATTTAGGGCTGGAAGAGTCAGTAAGATTATGTAATAGGGGCCTACAGTAAGTCAGTAAGGAGGCAGAAGCTGCTTCTGGTACATGGACCCTGGTCATGTAGGGCTGGGAGAGTCAGTAAGATTCTGTAATAGGGGCCTACAGTAAGTCAGTAAGGAGGCAGAAGCTGCTTCTGGTACATGGATCCTGGTCATGTAGGGCTGAGAGAGTCAGTAAGATTATGTAATAGGGGCCTACAGTAAGTCAGTAAGGAGGCAGAAGCTGCTTCTGGTACATGGACCCTGGTCATGTAGGGCTGGGAGAGTCAGTAAGATTGTGTAATAGGTGCCTACAGTAAGTCAGTAAGGAGGCAGAAGCTGCTTCTGGTACATGTACCCTGGTCATGTAGGGCTGGGAGAGTCAGTAAGATTCTGTAATAGGACCCTACAGTAAGTCAGTAAGGAGGTAGAAGCTGCTTCTGGTACATGGACCCTGGTCATGTAGGACTGGGAGAGTCAGTAAGATTATGTAATAGGATGCCTACAGTAAGTCAGTAAGGAGGCAGAAGCTGCTTCTGATACATGGACCCTGGTCATGTAGGGCTGGGAGTCAGTAAGATTGTGTAATAGGGGCCTACAGTAAGTCAGTAAGGAGGCGGAAGCTGCTTCTGGTACATGGACCCTGGTCATGTAGGGCTGGGAGAGTCAGTAAGATTATGTAATAGGGGCCTACAGTAAGTCAGTAAGAAGGCAGAAGCTGTTTCTGGTACATGGATCCTGGTCATGTAGGGCTGGGAGAGTCAGTAAGATTATGTAATAGGGGCCTACAGTAAGTCAGTAAGGAGGCAGAAGCTGCTTCTGGTACATGGACCCTGGTCATGTAGGGCTGGGAGAGTCAGTAAGATTGTGTAATAGGGCCTACAGTAAGTCAGTAAGGAGGCAGAAGCTGCTTCTGGTACATGGACCCTGGTCATGTAGGGCTGGGAGAGTCAGTAAGATTATGTAATAGAGGCCTACAGTAAGTCAGTAAGGAGGCAGAAGCTGCTTCTGGTACATGGACCCTGGTCATGTAGGGCTGGGAGAGTCAGTAAGATTATGTAATAGGGGCCTACAGTAAGTCAGTAAGGAGACAGAAGCTGCTTCTGGTACATGGACCCTGGTCATGTAGGGCTGGGAGAGTCAGTAAGATTCTGTAATAGGGGCCTACAGTAAGTCAGTAAGGAGGCAGAAGCTGCTTCTGGTACATGGACCCTGGTCATTTAGGGCTGGAAGAGTCAGTAAGATTATGTAATAGGGGCCTACAGTAAGTCAGTAAGGAGGCAGAAGCTGCTTCTGGTACATGGACCCTGGTCATGTAGGGCTGGGAGAGTCAGTAAGATTCTGTAATAGGGGCCTACAGTAAGTCAGTAAGGAGGCAGAAGCTGCTTCTGGTACATGGATCCTGGTCATGTAGGGCTGAGAGAGTCAGTAAGATTATGTAATAGGGGCCTACAGTAAGTCAGTAAGGAGGCAGAAGCTGCTTCTGGTACATGGACCCTGGTCATGTAGGGCTGGGAGAGTCAGTAAGATTGTGTAATAGGTTCCTACAGTAAGTCAGTAAGGAGGCAGAAGCTGCTTCTGGTACATGGACCCTGGTCATGTAGGGCTGGGAGAGTCAGTAAGATTCTGTAATAGGACCCTACAGTAAGTCAGTAAGGAGGTAGAAGCTGCTTCTGGTACATGGACCCTGGTCATGTAGGACTGGGAGAGTCAGTAAGATTATGTAATAGGATGCCTACAGTAAGTCAGTAAGGAGGCAGAAGCTGCTTCTGATACATGGACCCTGGTCATGTAGGGCTGGGAGTCAGTAAGATTGTGTAATAGGGGCCTACAGTAAGTCAGTAAGGAGGCGGAAGCTGCTTCTGGTACATGGACCCTGGTCATGTAGGGCTGGGAGAGTCAGTAAGATTCTGTAATAGGGGCCTACAGTAAGTCAGTAAGGAGGCAGAAGCTGCTTCTGGTACATGGATCCTGGTCATGTAGGGCTGAGAGAGTCAGTAAGATTATGTAATAGGGGCCTACAGTAAGTCAGTAAGGAGGCAGAAGCTGCTTCTGGTACATGGACCCTGGTCATGTAGGGCTGGGAGAGTCAGTAAGATTGTGTAATAGGTTCCTACAGTAAGTCAGTAAGGAGGCAGAAGCTGCTTCTGGTACATGGACCCTGGTCATGTAGGGCTGGGAGAGTCAGTAAGATTCTGTAATAGGACCCTACAGTAAGTCAGTAAGGAGGTAGAAGCTGCTTCTGGTACATGGACCCTGGTCATGTAGGACTGGGAGAGTCAGTAAGATTATGTAATAGGATGCCTACAGTAAGTCAGTAAGGAGGCAGAAGCTGCTTCTGATACATGGACCCTGGTCATGTAGGGCTGGGAGTCAGTAAGATTGTGTAATAGGGGCCTACAGTAAGTCAGTAAGGAGGCGGAAGCTGCTTCTGGTACATGGACCCTGGTCATGTAGGGCTGGGAGAGTCAGTAAGATTATGTAATAGGGGCCTACAGTAAGTCAGTAAGAAGGCAGAAGCTGCTTCTGGTACATGGATCCTGGTCATGTAGGGCTGGGAGAGTCAGTAAGATTATGTAATAGGGGCCTACAGTAAGTCAGTAAGGAGGCAGAAGCTGCTTCTGGTACATGGACCCTGGTCATGTAGTGCTGGGAGAGTCAGTAAGATTATGTAATAGGGGCCTACAGTAAGTCAGTAAGGAGGCAGAAGCTGCTTCTGGTACATGGACCCTGGTCATGTAGGGCTGGGAGAGTCAGTAAGATTATGTAATAGGGGCCTACAGTAAGGAGGCAGAAGCTGCTTCTGGTACATGGACCCTGGTCATGTAGGGCTGGGAGAGTCAGTAAGATTATGTAATAGGGGCCTACAGTAAGTCAGTAAGGAGGCAGAAGCTGCTTCTGATACATGGGCCCTGGTCATGTAGGGCTGGGAGAGTCAGTAAGATTCTGTAATAGGGGCCTACAGTAAGTCAGTAAGGAGGCAGAAGCTGCTTCTAGTACATGGACTCTGGTCATGTAGGGCTGGGAGAGTCAGTAAGATTCTGTAATAGGGGCCTACAGTAAGTCAGTAAGGAGGCAGAAGCTACTTCTGGTACATGGGCCCTGGTCATGTAGGGCTGGGAGAGTCAGTAAGATTCTGTAATAGGGGCCTACAGTAAGTCAGTAAGGAGGCAGAAGCTGCTTCTAGTACATGGACCCTGGTCATGTAGGGCTGGGAGAGTCAGTAAGATTCTGTAATAGGGGCCTACAGTAAGTCAGTAAGGAGGCAGAAGCTGCTTCTGGTACATGGGCCCTGGTCATGTAGGGCTGGGAGAGTCAGTAAGATTCTGTAATAGGGGCCTACAGTAAGTCAGTAAGGAGGCAGAAGCTGCTTCTGGTACATGGACCCTGGTCATGTAGGGCTGGGAGAGTCAGTAAGATTATGTAATAGGGGCCTACAGTAAGGAGGCAGAAGCTGCTTCTGGTACATAGACCCTGGTCATGTAGGGCTGGGAGAGTCAGTAAGATTATGTAATAGGGGCCTACAGTAAGTCAGTAAGGAGGCAGAAGCTGCTTCTGGTACATGGACCCTGGTCATGTAGGGCTGGGAGAGTCAGTAAGATTATGTAATAGGGGCCTACAGTAAGTCAGTAAGGAGGCAGAAGCTGCTTCTGGTACATGGACCCTGGTCATGTAGGGCTGGGAGAGTCAGTAAGATTATGTAATAGGGGCCTACAGTAAGTCAGTAAGGAGGCAGAAGCTGCTTCTGGTACATGGACCCTGGTCATGTAGGGCTGGGAGAGTCAGTAAGATTCTGTAATAGGGGCCTACAGTAAGTCAGTAAGGAGGCAGAAGCTGCTTCTGGTACATAGACCCTGGTCATGTAGGGCTGGGAGAGTCAGTAAGATTATGTAATAGGATGCCTACAGTAAGTCAGTAAGGAGGCAGAAGCTGCTTCTGGTCCATGGACCCTGGTCATTTAGGGCTGGAAGAGTCAGTAAGATTATGTAATAGGGGCCTACAGTAAGTCAGTAAGGAGGCAGAAGCTGCTTCTGGTACATGGACCCTGGTCATGTAGGGCTGGGAGAGTCAGTAAGATTCTGTAATAGGGGCCTACAGTAAGTCAGTAAGGAGGCAGAAGCTGCTTCTGGTACATGGATCCTGGTCATGTAGGGCTGAGAGAGTCAGTAAGATTATGTAATAGGGGCCTACAGTAAGTCAGTAAGGAGGCAGAAGCTGCTTCTGGTACATGGACCCTGGTCATGTAGGGCTGGGAGAGTCAGTAAGATTGTGTAATAGGTGCCTACAGTAAGTCAGTAAGGAGGCAGAAGCTGCTTCTGGTACATGTACCCTGGTCATGTAGGGCTGGGAGAGTCAGTAAGATTCTGTAATAGGACCCTACAGTAAGTCAGTAAGGAGGTAGAAGCTGCTTCTGGTACATGGACCCTGGTCATGTAGGACTGGGAGAGTCAGTAAGATTATGTAATAGGATGCCTACAGTAAGTCAGTAAGGAGGCAGAAGCTGCTTCTGATACATGGACCCTGGTCATGTAGGGCTGGGAGTCAGTAAGATTGTGTAATAGGGGCCTACAGTAAGTCAGTAAGGAGGCGGAAGCTGCTTCTGGTACATGGACCCTGGTCATGTAGGGCTGGGAGAGTCAGTAAGATTATGTAATAGGGGCCTACAGTAAGTCAGTAAGAAGGCAGAAGCTGCTTCTGGTACATGGATCCTGGTCATGTAGGGCTGGGAGAGTCAGTAAGATTATGTAATAGGGGCCTACAGTAAGTCAGTAAGGAGGCAGAAGCTGCTTCTGGTACATGGACCCTGGTCATGTAGGGCTGGGAGAGTCAGTAAGATTGTGTAATAGGGCCTACAGTAAGTCAGTAAGGAGGCAGAAGCTGCTTCTGGTACATGGACCCTGGTCATGTAGGGCTGGGAGAGTCAGTAAGATTATGTAATAGAGGCCTACAGTAAGTCAGTAAGGAGGCAGAAGCTGCTTCTGGTACATGGACCCTGGTCATGTAGGGCTGGGAGAGTCAGTAAGATTATGTAATAGGGGCCTACAGTAAGTCAGTAAGGAGACAGAAGCTGCTTCTGGTACATGGACCCTGGTCATGTAGGGCTGGGAGAGTCAGTAAGATTCTGTAATAGGGGCCTACAGTAAGTCAGTAAGGAGGCAGAAGCTGCTTCTGGTACATGGACCCTGGTCATTTAGGGCTGGAAGAGTCAGTAAGATTATGTAATAGGGGCCTACAGTAAGTCAGTAAGGAGGCAGAAGCTGCTTCTGGTACATGGACCCTGGTCATGTAGGGCTGGGAGAGTCAGTAAGATTCTGTAATAGGGGCCTACAGTAAGTCAGTAAGGAGGCAGAAGCTGCTTCTGGTACATGGATCCTGGTCATGTAGGGCTGAGAGAGTCAGTAAGATTATGTAATAGGGGCCTACAGTAAGTCAGTAAGGAGGCAGAAGCTGCTTCTGGTACATGGACCCTGGTCATGTAGGGCTGGGAGAGTCAGTAAGATTATGTAATAGGTTCCTACAGTAAGTCAGTAAGGAGGCAGAAGCTGCTTCTGGTACATGGACCCTGGTCATGTAGGGCTGGGAGAGTCAGTAAGATTCTGTAATAGGACCCTACAGTAAGTCAGTAAGGAGGTAGAAGCTGCTTCTGGTACATGGACCCTGGTCATGTAGGACTGGGAGAGTCAGTAAGATTATGTAATAGGATGCCTACAGTAAGTCAGTAAGGAGGCAGAAGCTGCTTCTGATACATGGACCCTGGTCATGTAGGGCTGGGAGTCAGTAAGATTGTGTAATAGGGGCCTACAGTAAGTCAGTAAGGAGGCGGAAGCTGCTTCTGGTACATGGACCCTGGTCATGTAGGGCTGGGAGAGTCAGTAAGATTATGTAATAGGGGCCTACAGTAAGTCAGTAAGAAGGCAGAAGCTGCTTCTGGTACATGGATCCTGGTCATGTAGGGCTGGGAGAGTCAGTAAGATTATGTAATAGGGGCCTACAGTAAGTCAGTAAGGAGGCAGAAGCTGCTTCTGGTACATGGACCCTGGTCATGTAGTGCTGGGAGAGTCAGTAAGATTATGTAATAGGGGCCTACAGTAAGTCAGTAAGGAGGCAGAAGCTGCTTCTGGTACATGGACCCTGGTCATGTAGGGCTGGGAGAGTCAGTAAGATTATGTAATAGGGGCCTACAGTAAGGAGGCAGAAGCTGCTTCTGGTACATGGACCCTGGTCATGTAGGGCTGGGAGAGTCAGTAAGATTATGTAATAGGGGCCTACAGTAAGTCAGTAAGGAGGCAGAAGCTGCTTCTGATACATGGGCCCTGGTCATGTAGGGCTGGGAGAGTCAGTAAGATTCTGTAATAGGGGCCTACAGTAAGTCAGTAAGGAGGCAGAAGCTGCTTCTAGTACATGGACTCTGGTCATGTAGGGCTGGGAGAGTCAGTAAGATTCTGTAATAGGGGCCTACAGTAAGTCAGTAAGGAGGCAGAAGCTACTTCTGGTACATGGGCCCTGGTCATGTAGGGCTGGGAGAGTCAGTAAGATTCTGTAATAGGGGCCTACAGTAAGTCAGTAAGGAGGCAGAAGCTGCTTCTAGTACATGGACCCTGGTCATGTAGGGCTGGGAGAGTCAGTAAGATTCTGTAATAGGGGCCTACAGTAAGTCAGTAAGGAGGCAGAAGCTGCTTCTGGTACATGGGCCCTGGTCATGTAGGGCTGGGAGAGTCAGTAAGATTCTGTAATAGGGGCCTACAGTAAGTCAGTAAGGAGGCAGAAGCTGCTTCTGGTACATGGACCCTGGTCATGTAGGGCTGGGAGAGTCAGTAAGATTATGTAATAGGGGCCTACAGTAAGGAGGCAGAAGCTGCTTCTGGTACATAGACCCTGGTCATGTAGGGCTGGGAGAGTCAGTAAGATTATGTAATAGGGGCCTACAGTAAGTCAGTAAGGAGGCAGAAGCTGCTTCTGGTACATGGACCCTGGTCATGTAGGGCTGGGAGAGTCAGTAAGATTATGTAATAGGGGCCTACAGTAAGTCAGTAAGGAGGCAGAAGCTGCTTCTGGTACATGGACCCTGGTCATGTAGGGCTGGGAGAGTCAGTAAGATTATGTAATAGGGGCCTACAGTAAGTCAG
Organism: Pseudophryne corroboree; assembly: GCF_028390025.1. Lineage (NCBI taxonomy): Eukaryota > Metazoa > Chordata > Amphibia > Anura > Myobatrachidae > Pseudophryne > Pseudophryne corroboree. The sequence goes on along the minus strand of NW_026967522.1, from coordinate 1,194,254 downwards.
TAAGGAGGCAGAAGCTGCTTCTGGTACATGGACCCTGGTCATGTAGGGCTGGGAGAGTCAGTAAGATTCTGTAATAGGGGCCTACAGTAAGTCAGTAAGGAGGCAGAAGCTGCTTCTGGTACATAGACCCTGGTCATGTAGGGCTGGGAGAGTCAGTAAGATTATGTAATAGGATGCCTACAGTAAGTCAGTAAGGAGGCAGAAGCTGCTTCTGGTCCATGGACCCTGGTCATTTAGGGCTGGAAGAGTCAGTAAGATTATGTAATAGGGGCCTACAGTAAGTCAGTAAGGAGGCAGAAGCTGCTTCTGGTACATGGACCCTGGTCATGTAGGGCTGGGAGAGTCAGTAAGATTCTGTAATAGGGGCCTACAGTAAGTCAGTAAGGAGGCAGAAGCTGCTTCTGGTACATGGATCCTGGTCATGTAGGGCTGAGAGAGTCAGTAAGATTATGTAATAGGGGCCTACAGTAAGTCAGTAAGGAGGCAGAAGCTGCTTCTGGTACATGGACCCTGGTCATGTAGGGCTGGGAGAGTCAGTAAGATTGTGTAATAGGTGCCTACAGTAAGTCAGTAAGGAGGCAGAAGCTGCTTCTGGTACATGTACCCTGGTCATGTAGGGCTGGGAGAGTCAGTAAGATTCTGTAATAGGACCCTACAGTAAGTCAGTAAGGAGGTAGAAGCTGCTTCTGGTACATGGACCCTGGTCATGTAGGACTGGGAGAGTCAGTAAGATTATGTAATAGGATGCCTACAGTAAGTCAGTAAGGAGGCAGAAGCTGCTTCTGATACATGGACCCTGGTCATGTAGGGCTGGGAGTCAGTAAGATTGTGTAATAGGGGCCTACAGTAAGTCAGTAAGGAGGCGGAAGCTGCTTCTGGTACATGGACCCTGGTCATGTAGGGCTGGGAGAGTCAGTAAGATTATGTAATAGGGGCCTACAGTAAGTCAGTAAGAAGGCAGAAGCTGCTTCTGGTACATGGATCCTGGTCATGTAGGGCTGGGAGAGTCAGTAAGATTATGTAATAGGGGCCTACAGTAAGTCAGTAAGGAGGCAGAAGCTGCTTCTGGTACATGGACCCTGGTCATGTAGGGCTGGGAGAGTCAGTAAGATTGTGTAATAGGGCCTACAGTAAGTCAGTAAGGAGGCAGAAGCTGCTTCTGGTACATGGACCCTGGTCATGTAGGGCTGGGAGAGTCAGTAAGATTATGTAATAGAGGCCTACAGTAAGTCAGTAAGGAGGCAGAAGCTGCTTCTGGTACATGGACCCTGGTCATGTAGGGCTGGGAGAGTCAGTAAGATTATGTAATAGGGGCCTACAGTAAGTCAGTAAGGAGACAGAAGCTGCTTCTGGTACATGGACCCTGGTCATGTAGGGCTGGGAGAGTCAGTAAGATTCTGTAATAGGGGCCTACAGTAAGTCAGTAAGGAGGCAGAAGCTGCTTCTGGTACATGGACCCTGGTCATTTAGGGCTGGAAGAGTCAGTAAGATTATGTAATAGGGGCCTACAGTAAGTCAGTAAGGAGGCAGAAGCTGCTTCTGGTACATGGACCCTGGTCATGTAGGGCTGGGAGAGTCAGTAAGATTCTGTAATAGGGGCCTACAGTAAGTCAGTAAGGAGGCAGAAGCTGCTTCTGGTACATGGATCCTGGTCATGTAGGGCTGAGAGAGTCAGTAAGATTATGTAATAGGGGCCTACAGTAAGTCAGTAAGGAGGCAGAAGCTGCTTCTGGTACATGGACCCTGGTCATGTAGGGCTGGGAGAGTCAGTAAGATTATGTAATAGGTTCCTACAGTAAGTCAGTAAGGAGGCAGAAGCTGCTTCTGGTACATGGACCCTGGTCATGTAGGGCTGGGAGAGTCAGTAAGATTCTGTAATAGGACCCTACAGTAAGTCAGTAAGGAGGTAGAAGCTGCTTCTGGTACATGGACCCTGGTCATGTAGGACTGGGAGAGTCAGTAAGATTATGTAATAGGATGCCTACAGTAAGTCAGTAAGGAGGCAGAAGCTGCTTCTGATACATGGACCCTGGTCATGTAGGGCTGGGAGTCAGTAAGATTGTGTAATAGGGGCCTACAGTAAGTCAGTAAGGAGGCGGAAGCTGCTTCTGGTACATGGACCCTGGTCATGTAGGGCTGGGAGAGTCAGTAAGATTATGTAATAGGGGCCTACAGTAAGTCAGTAAGAAGGCAGAAGCTGCTTCTGGTACATGGATCCTGGTCATGTAGGGCTGGGAGAGTCAGTAAGATTATGTAATAGGGGCCTACAGTAAGTCAGTAAGGAGGCAGAAGCTGCTTCTGGTACATGGACCCTGGTCATGTAGTGCTGGGAGAGTCAGTAAGATTATGTAATAGGGGCCTACAGTAAGTCAGTAAGGAGGCAGAAGCTGCTTCTGGTACATGGACCCTGGTCATGTAGGGCTGGGAGAGTCAGTAAGATTATGTAATAGGGGCCTACAGTAAGGAGGCAGAAGCTGCTTCTGGTACATGGACCCTGGTCATGTAGGGCTGGGAGAGTCAGTAAGATTATGTAATAGGGGCCTACAGTAAGTCAGTAAGGAGGCAGAAGCTGCTTCTGATACATGGGCCCTGGTCATGTAGGGCTGGGAGAGTCAGTAAGATTCTGTAATAGGGGCCTACAGTAAGTCAGTAAGGAGGCAGAAGCTGCTTCTAGTACATGGACTCTGGTCATGTAGGGCTGGGAGAGTCAGTAAGATTCTGTAATAGGGGCCTACAGTAAGTCAGTAAGGAGGCAGAAGCTACTTCTGGTACATGGGCCCTGGTCATGTAGGGCTGGGAGAGTCAGTAAGATTCTGTAATAGGGGCCTACAGTAAGTCAGTAAGGAGGCAGAAGCTGCTTCTAGTACATGGACCCTGGTCATGTAGGGCTGGGAGAGTCAGTAAGATTCTGTAATAGGGGCCTACAGTAAGTCAGTAAGGAGGCAGAAGCTGCTTCTGGTACATGGGCCCTGGTCATGTAGGGCTGGGAGAGTCAGTAAGATTCTGTAATAGGGGCCTACAGTAAGTCAGTAAGGAGGCAGAAGCTGCTTCTGGTACATGGACCCTGGTCATGTAGGGCTGGGAGAGTCAGTAAGATTATGTAATAGGGGCCTACAGTAAGGAGGCAGAAGCTGCTTCTGGTACATAGACCCTGGTCATGTAGGGCTGGGAGAGTCAGTAAGATTATGTAATAGGGGCCTACAGTAAGTCAGTAAGGAGGCAGAAGCTGCTTCTGGTACATGGATCCTGGTCATGTAGGGCTGAGAGAGTCAGTAAGATTATGTAATAGGGGCCTACAGTAAGTCAGTAAGGAGGCAGAAGCTGCTTCTGGTACATGGACCCTGGTCATGTAGGGCTGGGAGAGTCAGTAAGATTATGTAATAGGTTCCTACAGTAAGTCAGTAAGGAGGCAGAAGCTGCTTCTGGTACATGGACCCTGGTCATGTAGGGCTGGGAGAGTCAGTAAGATTCTGTAATAGGATCCTACAGTAAGTCAGTAAGGAGGTAGAAGCTGCTTCTGGTACATGGACCCTGGTCATGTAGGACTGGGAGAGTCAGTAAGATTATGTAATAGGATGCCTACAGTAAGTCAGTAAGGAGGCAGAAGCTGCTTCTGATACATGGACCCTGGTCATGTAGGGCTGGGAGTCAGTAAGATTGTGTAATAGGGGCCTACAGTAAGTCAGTAAGGAGGCGGAAGCTGCTTCTGGTACATGGACCCTGGTCATGTAGGGCTGGGAGAGTCAGTAAGATTATGTAATAGGGGCCTACAGTAAGTCAGTAAGAAGGCAGAAGCTGCTTCTGGTACATGGATCCTGGTCATGTAGGGCTGGGAGAGTCAGTAAGATTATGTAATAGGGGCCTACAGTAAGTCAGTAAGGAGGCAGAAGCTGCTTCTGGTACATGGACCCTGGTCATGTAGTGCTGGGAGAGTCAGTAAGATTATGTAATAGGGGCCTACAGTAAGTCAGTAAGGAGGCAGAAGCTGCTTCTGGTACATGGACCCTGGTCATGTAGGGCTGGGAGAGTCAGTAAGATTATGTAATAGGGGCCTACAGTAAGGAGGCAGAAGCTGCTTCTGGTACATGGACCCTGGTCATGTAGGGCTGGGAGAGTCAGTAAGATTATGTAATAGGGGCCTACAGTAAGTCAGTAAGGAGGCAGAAGCTGCTTCTGATACATGGGCCCTGGTCATGTAGGGCTGGGAGAGTCAGTAAGATTCTGTAATAGGGGCCTACAGTAAGTCAGTAAGGAGGCAGAAGCTGCTTCTAGTACATGGACTCTGGTCATGTAGGGCTGGGAGAGTCAGTAAGATTCTGTAATAGGGGCCTACAGTAAGTCAGTAAGGAGGCAGAAGCTACTTCTGGTACATGGGCCCTGGTCATGTAGGGCTGGGAGAGTCAGTAAGATTCTGTAATAGGGGCCTACAGTAAGTCAGTAAGGAGGCAGAAGCTGCTTCTAGTACATGGACCCTGGTCATGTAGGGCTGGGAGAGTCAGTAAGATTCTGTAATAGGGGCCTACAGTAAGTCAGTAAGGAGGCAGAAGCTGCTTCTGGTACATGGGCCCTGGTCATGTAGGGCTGGGAGAGTCAGTAAGATTCTGTAATAGGGGCCTACAGTAAGTCAGTAAGGAGGCAGAAGCTGCTTCTGGTACATGGACCCTGGTCATGTAGGGCTGGGAGAGTCAGTAAGATTATGTAATAGGGGCCTACAGTAAGGAGGCAGAAGCTGCTTCTGGTACATAGACCCTGGTCATGTAGGGCTGGGAGAGTCAGTAAGATTATGTAATAGGGGCCTACAGTAAGTCAGTAAGGAGGCAGAAGCTGCTTCTAGTACATGGACCCTGGTCATGTAGGGCTGGGAAAGTCAGTAAGATTCTGTAATAGGGGCCTACAGTAAGTCAGTAAGGAGGCAGAAGCTGCTTCTGGTACATGGACCCTGGTCATGTAGGGCTGGGAGAGTCAGTAAGATTATGTAATAGGGGCCTACAGTAAGTCCGTAAGGAGGCAGAAGCTGCTTCTGGTACATGGACCGTGGTCATGTAGGGCTGGGAGAGTCAGTAAGATTATGTAATAGCGGCCTACAGTAAGTCAGTAAGGAGGCAGAAGCTGCTTCTGGTACATGGATCCTGGTCATGTAGGGCTGGGAGAGTCAGTAAGATTATGTAATAGGGGCCTACAGTAAGTCAGTAAGGAGGCAGAAGCTGCTTCTGGTACATGGACCCTGGTCATGTAGGGCTGGGAGAGTCAGTAAGATTATGTAATAGGGGCCTACAGTAAGTCAGTAAGGAGGCAGAAGCTGCTTCTGATACATGGACCCTGGTCATGTAGGGCTGGGAGAGTCAGTAAGATTATGTAATAGGGGCCTACAGTAAGTCAGTAAGGAGGCAGAAGCTGCTTCTGGTACATGGGCCCTGGTCATGTAGGGCTGGGAGAGTCAGTAAGATTATGTAATAGGGGCCTACAGTAAGTCAGTAAGGAGGCAGAAGCTGCTTCTGGTACATGGACCCTGGTCATGTAGGGCTGGGAGAGTCAGTAAGATTATGTAATAGGGGCCTACAGTAAGTCAGTAAGGAGGCAGAAGCTGCTTCTGGTACATGGACCCTGGTCATGTAGGGCTGGGAGAGTCAGTAAGATTATGTAATAGGGGCCTACAGTAAGACAGTAAGGAGGCAGAAGCTGCTTCTGGTACATGGACCCTGGTCATGTAGGGCTGGGAGAGTCAGTAAGATTATGTAATAGGGGCCTACAGTAAGGAGGCAGAAGCTGCTTCTGGTACATGGACCCTGGTCATGTAGGGCTGGGAGAGTCAGTAAGATTATGTAATAGGGGCCTACAGTAAGTCAGTAAGGAGGCAGAAGCTGCTTCTGATACATGGGCCCTGGTCATGTAGGGCTGGGAGAGTCAGTAAGATTCTGTAATAGGGGCCTACAGTAAGTCAGTAAGGAGGCAGAAGCTGCTTCTAGTACATGGACTCTGGTCATGTAGGGCTGGGAGAGTCAGTAAGATTCTGTAATAGGGGCCTACAGTAAGTCAGTAAGGAGGCAGAAGCTACTTCTGGTACATGGGCCCTGGTCATGTAGGGCTGGGAGAGTCAGTAAGATTCTGTAATAGGGGCCTACAGTAAGTCAGTAAGGAGGCAGAAGCTGCTTCTAGTACATGGACCCTGGTCATGTAGGGCTGGGAGAGTCAGTAAGATTCTGTAATAGGGGCCTACAGTAAGTCAGTAAGGAGGCAGAAGCTGCTTCTGGTACATGGGCCCTGGTCATGTAGGGCTGGGAGAGTCAGTAAGATTCTGTAATAGGGGCCTACAGTAAGTCAGTAAGGAGGCAGAAGCTGCTTCTGGTACATGGACCCTGGTCATGTAGGGCTGGGAGAGTCAGTAAGATTATGTAATAGGGGCCTACAGTAAGGAGGCAGAAGCTGCTTCTGGTACATAGACCCTGGTCATGTAGGGCTGGGAGAGTCAGTAAGATTATGTAATAGGGGCCTACAGTAAGTCAGTAAGGAGGCAGAAGCTGCTTCTAGTACATGGACCCTGGTCATGTAGGGCTGGGAAAGTCAGTAAGATTCTGTAATAGGGGCCTACAGTAAGTCAGTAAGGAGGCAGAAGCTGCTTCTGGTACATGGACCCTGGTCATGTAGGGCTGGGAGAGTCAGTAAGATTATGTAATAGGGGCCTACAGTAAGTCCGTAAGGAGGCAGAAGCTGCTTCTGGTACATGGACCGTGGTCATGTAGGGCTGGGAGAGTCAGTAAGATTATGTAATAGCGGCCTACAGTAAGTCAGTAAGGAGGCAGAAGCTGCTTCTGGTACATGGATCCTGGTCATGTAGGGCTGGGAGAGTCAGTAAGATTATGTAATAGGGGCCTACAGTAAGTCAGTAAGGAGGCAGAAGCTGCTTCTGGTACATGGACCCTGGTCATGTAGGGCTGGGAGAGTCAGTAAGATTATGTAATAGGGGCCTACAGTAAGTCAGTAAGGAGGCAGAAGCTGCTTCTGATACATGGACCCTGGTCATGTAGGGCTGGGAGAGTCAGTAAGATTATGTAATAGGGGCCTACAGTAAGTCAGTAAGGAGGCAGAAGCTGCTTCTGGTACATGGGCCCTGGTCATGTAGGGCTGGGAGAGTCAGTAAGATTATGTAATAGGGGCCTACAGTAAGTCAGTAAGGAGGCAGAAGCTGCTTCTGGTACATGGACCCTGGTCATGTAGGGCTGGGAGAGTCAGTAAGATTATGTAATAGGGGCCTACAGTAAGTCAGTAAGGAGGCAGAAGCTGCTTCTGGTACATGGACCCTGGTCATGTAGGGCTGGGAGAGTCAGTAAGATTATGTAATAGGGGCCTACAGTAAGACAGTAAGGAGGCAGAAGCTGCTTCTGGTACATGGACCCTGGTCATGTAGGGCTGGGAGAGTCAGTAAGATTATGTAATAGGGGCCTACAGTAAGTCAGTAAGGAGGCAGAAGCTGCTTCTGGTACATGGACCCTGGTCATGTAGGGCTGGGAGAGTCAGTAAGATTATGTAATAGGGGCCTACAGTAAGTCAGTAAGGAGGCAGAAGCTGCTTCTGGTACATGGACCCTGGTCATGTAGGGCTGGGAGAGTCAGTAAGATTGTGAAATAGGGGCCTACAGTAAGTCAGTAAGGAGGCAGAAGCTGCTTCTGGTACATGGACCCTAGTCATGTAGGGCTGGGAGAGTCAGTAAGATTCTGTAATAGGGGCCTACAGTAAGTCAGTAAGGAGGCAGAAGCTGCTTCTGGTACATGGACCCTGGTCATGTAGGGCTGGGAGAGTCAGTAAGATTATGTAATAGGGGCCTACAGTAAGTCAGTAAGGAGGCAGAAGCTGCTTCTGGTACATGGACCCTGGTCATGTAGGGCTGGGAGTCAGTAAGATTATGTAATAGGGGCCTACAGTAAGGAGGCAGAAGCTGCTTCTGGTACATGGACCCTGGTCATGTAGTGCTGGGAGAGTCAGTAAGATTATGTAATAGGGGCCTACAGTAAGTCAGTAAGGAGGCAGAAGCTGCTTCTGGTACATGGACCCTGGTCATGTAGGGCTGGGAGAGTCAGTAAGATTCTGTAATAGGGCGCTACAGTAAGTCAGTAAGGAGGCAGAAGCTGCTTCTGGTACATGGACCCTGGTCATGTAGGGCTGGGAGAGTCAGTAAGATTATGTAATAGGGGCCTACAGTAAGTCAGTAAGGAGGCAGAAGCTGCTTCTGGTACATGGACCCTGGTCATGTAGTGCTGGGAGAGTCAGTAAGATTATGTAATAGGGGCATACAGTAAGTCAGTAAGGAGGCAGAAGCTGCTTCTGGTACATGGACCCTGGTCATGTAGGGCTGGGAGAGTCAGTAAGATTATGTAATAGGGGACTACAGTAAGTCAGTAAGGAGGCAGAAGCTGCTTCTGGTACATGGACCCTGGTCATGTAGGGCTGGGAGAGTCAGTAAGATTGTGTAATAGGGGCCTACAGTAAGTCAGTAAGGAGGCAGAAGCTGCTTCTGGTACATGGACCCTGGTCATGTAGGGCTGGGAGAGTCAGTAAGATTGTGTAATAGGGGCCTACAGTAAGTCAGTAAGGAGGCAGAAGCTGCTTCTGGTACATGGACCCTGGTCATGTAGGGCTGGGAGAGTCAGTAAGATTGTGTAACAGGGGCCTACAGTAAGTCAGTAAGGAGGCAGAAGCTGCTTCTGGTACATGGACCCTGGTCATGTAGGGCTGGGAGAGTCAGTAAGACTGTGTAATAGGGGACTACAGTAAGTCAGTAAGGAGGCAGAAGCTGCTTCTGGTACATGGACCCTGGTCATGTAGGGCTGGGAGAGTCAGTAAGATTGTGTAATAGGTGCCTACAGTAAGTCAGTAAGGAGGCAGAAGCTGCTTCTGGTACATGGACCCTGGTCATGTAGTGCTGGGAGAGTCAGTAAGATTATGTAATAGGGGACTACAGTAAGTCAGTAAGGAGGCAGAAGCTGCTTCTGGTACATGGACCCTGGTCATGTAGGGCTGGGAGAGTCAGTAAGATTCTGTAATAGGGGCCTACAGTAAGTCAGTAAGGAGGCAGAAGCTGCTTCTGGTACATGGACCCTGGTCATGTAGGGCTGGGAGAGTCAGTAAGATTCTGTAATAGGGGCCTACAGTAAGTCAGTAAAGAGGCAGAAGCTGCTTCTGGTACATGGACCCTGGTCATGTAGGGCTGGGAGAGTCAGTAAGATTCTTTAATAGGGGCCTACAGTAAGTCAGTAAGGAGGCAGAAGCTGCTTCTGGTACATGGACCCTGGTCATGTAGGGCTGGGAGAGTCAGTAAGATTCTGTAATAGGGGCCTACAGTAAGTCAGTAAGGAGGCAGAAGCTGCTTCTGGTACATGGACCCTGGTCATGTAGGGCTGGGAGAGTCAGTAAGATTATGTAATAGGTGCCTACAGTAAGTCAGTAAGGAGGCAGAAGCTGCTTCTGATACATGGACCCTGGTCATGTAGGGCTGGGAGTCAGTAAGATTGTGTAATAGGGGCCTACAGTAAGTCAGTAAGTAGGCGGAAGCTGCTTCTGGTACATGGACCCTGGTCATGTAGGGCTGGGAGAGTCAGTAAGATTATGTAATAGGGGACTACAGTAAGTCAGTAAGGAGGCAGAAGCTGCTTCTGGTACATAGACCCTGGTCATGTAGGGCTGGGAGAGTCAGTAAGATTATGTAATAGGGGCCTACAGTAAGTCAGTAAGGAGGCAGAAGCTGCTTCTGGTACATGGACCCTGGTCATGTAGGGCTGGGAGAGTCAGTAAGATTATGTAATAGGGGCCTACAGTAAGTCAGTAAGGAGGCAGAAGCTGCTTCTGGTACATGGACCCTGGTCATGTAGGGCTGGGAGAGTCAGTAAGATTATGTAATAGGGGCTTACAGTAAGTCAGTAAGGAGGCAGAAGCTGCTTCTGGTACATGGACCCTGGTCATGTAGGGCTGGGAGTCAGTAAGATTATGTAATAGGGGCCTACAGTAAGTCAGTAAGGAGGCAGAAGCTGCTTCTGGTACATGGACCCTGGTCATGTAGTGCTGGGAGAGTCAGTAAGATTATGTAATAGGGGCCTACAGTAAGTCAGTAAGGAGGCAGAAGCTGCTTCTGGTACATGGACCCTGGTCATGTAGGGCTGGGAGAGTCAGTAAGATTCTGTAATAGGGCGCTACAGTAAGTCAGTAAGGAGGCAGAAGCTGCTTCTGGTACATGGACCCTGGTCATGTAGTGCTGGGAGAGTCAGTAAGATTATGTAATAGGGGCCTACAGTAAGTCAGTAAGGAGGCAGAAGCTGCTTCTGGTACATGGACCCTGGTCATGTAGTGCTGGGAGAGTCAGTAAGATTATGTAATAGGGGCATACAGTAAGTCAGTAAGGAGGCAGAAGCTGCTTCTGGTACATAGACCCTGGTCATGTAGGGCTGGGAGAGTCAGTAAGATTATGTAATAGGGGACTACAGTAAGTCAGTAAGGAGGCAGAAGCTGCTTCTGGTACATGGACCCTGGTCATGTAGGGCTGGGAGAGTCAGTAAGATTGTGTAATAGGGGCCTACAGTAAGTCAGTAAGGAGGCAGAAGCTGCTTCTGGTACATGGACCCTGGTCATGTAGGGCTGGGAGAGTCAGTAAGATTGTGTAATAGGGGCCTACAGTAAGTCAGTAAGGAGGCGGAAGCTGCTTCTGGTACATGGACCCTGGTCATGTAGGGCTGGGAGAGTCAGTAAGATTATGTAATAGGGGCCTACAGTAAGTCAGTAAGGAGGCAGAAGCTGCTTCTGGTACATGGACCCTGGTCATGTAGGGCTGGGAGAGTCAGTAAGATTATGTAATAGAGGCTTACAGTAAGTCAGTAAGGAGGCAGAAGCTGCTTTTGGTACATGGACCTTGGTCATGTAGGGCTGGGAGAGTCAGTAAGATTATGTAATAGGGGCCTACAGTAAGTCAGTAAGGAGGCAGAAGCTGCTTCTGGTACATGGACCCTGGTCATGTAGGGCTGGGAGAGTCAGTAAGATTATGTAATAGGGGCCTACAGTAAGTCAGTAAGGAGGCAGAAGCTGCTTCTGGTACATGGACCCTGGTCATGTAGGGCTGGGAGAGTCAGTAAGATTATGTAATAGGGGCCTACAGTAAGTCAGTAAGGAGGCAGAAGCTGCTTCTGGTACATGGACCCTGGTCATGTAGGGCTGGGAGAGTCAGTAAGATTATGTAATAGGGGCTTACAGTAAGTCAGTAAGGAGGCAGAAGCTGCTTCTGGTACATGGACCCTGGTCATGTAGGGCTGGGAGTCAGTAAGATTATGTAATAGGGGCCTACAGTAAGTCAGTAAGGAGGCAGAAGCTGCTTCTGGTACATGGACCCTGGTCATGTAGGGCTGGGAGAGTCAGTAAGATTCTGTAATAGGGCGCTACAGTAAGTCAGTAAGGAGGCAGAAGCTGCTTCTGGTACATGGACCCTGGTCATGTAGTGCTGGGAGAGTCAGTAAGATTATGTAATAGGGGCCTACAGTAAGTCAGTAAGGAGGCAGAAGCTGCTTCTGGTACATGGACCCTGGTCATGTAGTGCTGGGAGAGTCAGTAAGATTATGTAATAGGGGCATACAGTAAGTCAGTAAGGAGGCAGAAGCTGCTTCTGGTACATGGACCCTGGTCATGTAGGGCTGGGAGAGTCAGTAAGATTATGTAATAGGGGACTACAGTAAGTCAGTAAGGAGGCAGAAGCTGCTTCTGGTACATGGACCCTGGTCATGTAGGGCTGGGAGAGTCAGTAAGATTGTGTAATAGGGGCCTACAGTAAGTCAGTAAGGAGGCAGAAGCTGCTTCTGGTACATGGACCCTGGTCATGTAGGGCTGGGAGAGTCAGTAAGATTGTGTAATAGGGGCCTACAGTAAGTCAGTAAGGAGGCGGAAGCTGCTTCTGGTACATGGACCCTGGTCATGTAGGGCTGGGAGAGTCAGTAAGATTATGTAATAGGGGACTACAGTAAGTCAGTAAGGAGGCAGAAGCTGCTTCTGGTACATAGACCCTGGTCATGTAGGGCTGGGAGAGTCAGTAAGTTTATGTAATAGGGGCCTACAGTAAGTCAGTAAGGAGGCAGAAGCTGCTTCTGGTACATGGACCCTGGTCATGTAGGGCTGGGAGAGTCAGTAAGATTATGTAATAGGGGCCTACAGTAAGTCAGTAAGGAGGCAGAAGCTGCTTCTGGTACATGGACCCTGGTCATGTAGGGCTGGGAGAGTCAGTAAGATTATGTAATAGAGGCTTACAGTAAGTCAGTAAGGAGGCAGAAGCTGCTTTTGGTACATGGACCCTGGTCATGTAGGGCTGGGAGAGTCAGTAAGATTATGTAATAGGGGCCTACAGTAAGTCAGTAAGAAGGCAGAAGCTGCTTCTGGTACATGGACCCTGGTCATGTAGGGCTGGGAGAGTCAGTAAGATTATGTAATAGGGGACTACAGTAAGTCAGTAAGGAGGCAGAAGCTGCTTCTGGTACATGGACCCTGGTCATGTAGGGCTGGGAGAGTCAGTAAGATTATGTAATAGGGGCCTACAGTAAGTCAGTAAGGAGGCAGAAGCTGCTTCTGGTACATGGACCCTGGTCATGTAGGGCTGGGAGAGTCAGTAAGATTATGTAATAGAGGCTTACAGTAAGTCAGTAAGGAGGCAGAAGCTGCTTTTGGTACATGGACCCTGGTCATGTAGGGCTGGGAGAGTCAGTAAGATTATGTAATAGGGGCCTACAGTAAGTCAGTAAGAAGGCAGAAGCTGCTTCTGGTACATGGACCCTGGTCATGTAGGGCTGGGAGAGTCAGTAAGATTCTGTAATAGGGGCCTACAGTAAGTCAGTAAGGAGGCAGAAGCTGCTTCTGGTACATGGACCCTGGTCATGTAGGGCTGGGAGAGTCAGTAAGATTCTGTAATAGGGGACTACAGTAAGTCAGTAAGGAGGCAGAAGCTGCTTCTGGTACATGGATCCTGGTCATGTAGGGCTGGGAGAGTCAGTAAGATTATGTAATAGGGGCCTACAGTAAGTCAGTAAGGAGGCAGATGCTGCTAATTAGCAATCCTTTTTCTAGCGTGCTGGGGGCCGCCCATCGCAGGGCGAGGCAGCCCAGTATGCTGACCGGCGCCTCCCCCTTGATGAAGCAGAAATTGCGATCGCTCCACAATTTCTGCTTCATCTTAGAAACTAGTGAAGCATCCTGCCAGCTTAGCTGCACCCGCAGGATCCCCACCGCGTTCTTCTAGATTGCGATGGCTGCGTGTGATGTCATGCAGCCACAGTGAACATGACCGTTTGTCCGCCTCCCTTTCTCGCAACACCGCACTTGTAACGCTCCATCTTCTCACTGGAAATGGAGCTTTACCCCCCACCCCGTGACAGCCTCTACCTGATTAACAAGAAGCAATCACATTTCCTACAGCCCCCTGTAGAGAATGCAGGTGCATACGCAGGACGGGCGCTGCGCATGCGTCCGCAAGTTTTTCTCAATAATTCCGTTTGGATCACACACTGTAGTCCAACCTGAATTAGGCCCAGAGTCACCATCTTACAGGGAGCCGGTGAAGGGAGCAGAGAATGGGTGTTCTGTGGCAGGAACGGGCTGGTTAGGCAACAGCCTGGCTGCTGCATTCTGTACAAGCTATAAGCGGTGTAATTCTTTTGCTGGGAGACCCAGGTAGAGGACATTGCAGTAGTCTATGTGTGATGATACAAGTGCATGTATGACTGTAGGTAGATTTTCTGAGGGAATAAAGTGCTGGAGTCTGACTATGTTCCTCAGATGAGGATCTGAGTGTGGCTGATACCTGATGTCTAAGTGTCACTCCACCATCCAGGACACCAAGATTCTGCACAGGATCAGCATTATGTAAACCTGAACCCCCAAGCGTAAGTCTGGTTGGTAACAAAGCTGAGCTGTAGCCCTGTCCTTTGTTGGTGAGCTTCTATCATAAAGACCTGTTTCACCAGGACTGAGTCACAGCCAACTGGCATCACCCACACCTGGAGCTCAGCTAGACATTTAGGATTGGTACTGGGTTCTCAGTACCCAGAACAAAAGACAGACCATCTGCATAGCAGTGGTAGATGAGGGCATGACAGCCGATTATTTCACCCAGTGGTTGCATGTATATTGCAAAAAGCACAGGACATAGGATAAGAACCTTGAAGAACAACGCATGGCAATAATAAGTATACTCCAGAAGATTAAAATGGCTTCTCACCTGTGTGATTTCTCTGGTGTGTAACAAGATGTGATTTCTGTCTAAAACATTTCCCACACTCAGAACATGGAAATGGCTTCTCACCTGTGTGACTTCTGTGATGTATAACAAGATATGAGTTCTGTGTAAAACATTTCCCACACTCAGAGCAAGAATATGGCTTCTCACCTGTGTGACTTCTCTGATGTTTAACAAGATCTGATTTCAGGGCAAAACATTTCCCACACTCAGAACATGGAAATGGCCTCTCACCTGTGTGACTTAGCTGATGTCTAACAAGTTGTGATTTCCGGTCAAAACATTTCCCACACTCAGAGCAAGAAAATGGCTTCTCACCTGTGTGACTTCTCTGATGTATAACAAGATGTAATTTGTCTGCAAAACATTTCCCACACTCAGAACATGGAAATGGCTTCTCACCTGTGTGACTTCTGTGATGTATAACAAGATATGAGTTCTGTGTAAAACATTTCCCACACTCAGAGCAAGAATATGGCTTCTCACCTGTGTGACTTCTCTGATGTTTAACAAGATCTGATTTCAGGGCAAAACATTTCCCACACTCAGAACATGGAAATGGCCTCTCACCTGTGTGACTTAGCTGATGTCTAACAAGTTGTGATTTCTGGGCAAAACATTTCCCACACTCAGAGCAAGAAAATGGCTTCTCACCTGTGTGACTTCTCTGATGTCTAACAAGATGTAATTTGTCTGCAAAACATTTCCCACACTCAGGACATGGAAATGGCTTCTCACCTGTGTGACTTCGCTGATGATCAACAAGATGTGATTTCTGTGAAAAACATTTCTCACACTCAGAGCAAGAAAATGGCTTCTCACCTGTGTGACTTCTCTGATGTCTAACAAGCTCTGGTTTGTCTGCAAAACATTTCCCACACTCAGAACATGGAAATGGCTTCTCACCTGTGTGACTTCTCTGATGTCTAACAAGCTCTGGTTTGCCTGCAAAACATTTCCCACACTCAGAACATGGAAATGGCTTCTCCCCTGTGTGACTTCTCTGATGTATAACAAGATGTGATTTCCGGGCAAAACATTTCCCACACTCAGAACATGGAAATGGCTTCTCACCTGTGTGACTTTGCTGATGTGTAACAAGACTTGATCTCCAAGTAAAACATTTTCCACAGTCAGAACATGGAAATGGCCTCTCACCTGTGTGAATTCTCTGATGTCTAACAAGTTGTGATTTCCGGCCAAAACATTTCCCACACTCAGAACATGGAAATGGCTTCTCACCTGTGTGACTTTGCTGATGTGTAACAAGACATGATTTCCAAGTAAAACATTTTCCACAGTCAGAACATGGAAATGTTCTCTCACCTGTGTGACTTCTCTGATGTCTAACAAGAGCTGATTTGTATGTAAAACATTTTCCACACTCAGAACATGGAAATTGCCTCTCAGCTGCCTTAGCTGGCTGATGGGTAATAAGCTTTGTGTTCTGTGTAAAACATTTGGCATCTATAGAACAGGGAAACACTGTATCTACTGTCAGAGCTGTAACAAATGCTCCAATATCAGAGTGATCAGGAGAACATTTCCCAGGATCAGGGGGATCAGCTGATAGAGCTGGATGTATAATTGGGGTAATGGGATTATTTCCTGGAGAATCCTGTCTACTGTCATTATCTTTTATGTCACAATCCGGGGATAACATTAGATGTCCTTCTGAGATATTCCTGCTTGTGTGTCCATCTGCTGGAAATAAAATACATTATGGAAATACAAAAATGAGAACACACAATAACAAATGTAATATTATAATAAGACTTAGATATCTCTCTCTCTTGTACTTGTAACTAACCATGAAGTATAAATGGAGATGTAGTCACTCGCCAAGTCCTATGTCAGCACCAATGTAAAACAATGGATGGGGAATATATCGTATGAATTGGAGATTCTAGCTGAACAATAACATCAGTCATATGAGCTGATGGATCAGAGAAATGTCTCCTAACGTTACTCCTGGAAGCATTGGTAAGGTAGCATTCCTTTATGTGTGTGCGCATACACTGGTAAGCCTGTACAAGTGTTACTCGCCCTTATATAAGGTATATTGCTACAGCAGAGTACGTGTGGAACAAGGTACCTTACATGCAATACACCATATAATACCCTGTAATCATCATCATCTTCCAGGTTATAATCCACTTTTACACCCCCCATCATCAGTGTCTTACCTCTATTCTCTCAATAGTAATAAGGATGATGTGTGTACAGTAAGTATGATATAGAGAATTACATATCAGGATCTATACAGCTGCCGCCATACTTCTGCTTCTCATACGTGTGCTACTGGCAGCAGTGAACATCTGAGTGAGAGTGCAGGGAAGACAGCAGAGTCTGATGAGAAAGAGATTGGATCTGCCTTTGCAGGGATGTACCACACCTGTCACCCCTGTTAGTATATAAAATAATAAATAAGAGGGGCCTGAGTCCATCCAGACATGCTTTCTGGAGCTTTTATTACTACGTGGCTTCTTATCTACCCTACCTGATAGCTGTCGGCCACCACTGGAACCGAGAAACAATCTATTAAGTCCCCCACTTCTCCTGCCCTAAAGCCGCTCACTCCGGGCACCGTTCACTGCCGCAGCCTAGTGACGCAGCTGAAGCCACGGGCTGTATTCTGGAGCTAAGTGTGCCCAGTCTTTCCTGCACACTCCGGATAGCTGACTTGGAGGCACTTTTGCCTCAGGTGGGAGCACTGGCTCTTCCGCTACTGTTGGGGGCAGAACAGGCTGCGCACAGTCACCGGAGCCCGGCAGTGATATTGGGAAGTGAGGTGATGATCAAGCACTCTTGCTCCGTTGCCCTTTCTCCGAATTCCACTAGCCGATCTGCTAAGGTATCCGTGTCGCCCCACCTGGGACGTTGGACCTCCGGCCCTGCTAGGTATGAAACATGGCTGCTGCTAATAGAGAGGCTGGGGCTTGTGGGTCTCACCGGTTCTGTACAAAGGTCCACTGGTAGGCCACCCTCTTCAATGCCAACGCCCTTAGTACTCTACCTCCGCCCAGCGGGACTCCTCCAAGCTCACGAGTGCCGCCCTCATGATGCTTCTGGACACATTGAAAGGGATATCCACACCCTTCTCCTGATACACGATCTCCAGATCGTCCTTTGACATTCCACTGAAGACCGCCATCTTGTGCGTTCTCCTGCACTGCAGTTACTCCTCTCCTAACTCGGCTTCTCCAATCAGGTGACCGAAAAGCCACCTAGGATTATCCCACCGCTATGCCAGCAATTTCTGTGACTGGATGGTTCTGTACGAAAGCCCTCACCCTGCCTTGCGTCCTGCTCCAGTCACAGAATGGATGTTTAGGTCACACGGGATCTGGCCAATTAGGGGATTCCCAATTACCATTAGTAACCGCCTATTACTGACTCCACCCACTGCGTAATGGGCAGGTACTACACTGCCACCACCAGACTCCTTGTCGCTATGGAGTCTGGAACCATGGTACTGCTCTGTATGTGTCTACACGCTATCTTACCACACCTGTGTGGTGTCGACGAATCACCACTAGTCGCTGGACTTGGCCTCTGCACAGTAGCTGGCGGGAGGCGAAGCTTGGAGACGCTGAGTGCACCCTGGACAGCCGGAAAACGGAACTATGTTTGGCATAGCACTGCAGATCACAAGATGAAGCGGTCATCTTGAGGCAGATGTTTATTCACCCAGTCTTAAAAAACACTGTTCCCTATTGCTAGTGGCAACAGCAATACAGCAAGATGTTTACAGCAGAGTGAAAATAGTATAATACCTCTGGAGGCTAACAGGCCTCCTCTTTTTATCTTACGCCAATACACATACCACAGGGGGCAAGTCCACCGTGCTGTTCTCAACCAATCATTGTTTACCCATGTGATGTGCATGCCTTGGCCACATGCACAGCTATCATTGTCCTCTACGGACGGTGGGGAGTAGTCGCTCTCCTTTGACCGTCCCATCCTGGAGGGTTGGTATCCACCCTGGTGACGCTCAGTCTAGGCTGGGGGAAGTTTTCCCATCTAAACTACTTCCAGGAATCTGCCCGGGTACCCAGCTCACCATCTCCAGTCTAAAATTGGGCTCCAGAGATGGGCAGCCTAGATCCCAGGTCAGGCTTTCCTGCCCACCAAAGGTGATCCCTAAGGAGCTCCAGAAAACCACTCAGCTTGTTTTAAAGCTGAGCTGCTCCTCTCTCTCCTCATGATACTTCCATGTGGGAGGCTAGAGAGGAAGGCATTCCATTTTGGGGGGAAAGTACTGGGGGAATCCACCAGCCTACACCAGGCATGTCCAAATTGCGGCCCTCCAGCTGTTGTGAAACTACATATCCCAGCATGCCCTGACAGTTTTGCTGTCAGAGAATGCTAAAGCTGTGTCAGGGCATGCTGGGATGTGTAGTTTCTCAACAGCTGGAGGGCAGCAGTTTGGACATGCCTGGCCTACACAGTAATGGATTCCCCCCTCCTGGGACACACAAACAAGTGCATTCCACCTTAAATACAATTCAAATACACTATACACATTGGCCCTCATTCCGAGTTGTTCATTCGCTAGCTGTTTTTAGCAGCCGTGCAAACGCTAAGCCGCCACTCTCTGGGAGTTTATGTTAGCTTAGCAGAAGTGCGTTCGAAAGGAACGCAGCACGGCTACAATATTTTTTTGTGCAGTCTTAGCTTGCGATCACTTCAGACTGTTCAGTTCCTGTTTTGATGTCACAAACACGCCCTGCGTTCGGCCAGCTACACCTGCATTTTTCCTGGCATGCCTGCGTTTTTTTGAACACTCCCCGAAAACGGTCAGTTGACACCCAGTAATGCCCTCTTCCTGTCACTCTGCGGCCAGCAGTGCGACTGAAAAGCGTCGCTATACCTTGTGTGAAACTACATCAATCGTTTTAAAAGAACGCCGTGCGTGTGCATTGCGCCGCATACGCATGCGCAGAAGTGCCGTTTTTTTTGCCTGATCGCTGCGCAACGAACGAAAGCTGCTTGCAAACAACTCGGAATGACCCACATTGTTGCTTAATAAATAAATAAATATATATATATATATATATATATACACACATACATATATACACATATATATATATATATATATATACACACATACATACACACACACACACATATACACAGTGTTTGCAAATACGCACTGTAGCGCGTATTTTACCCAGATCGGAGGACGGGGACTCACTTTTCAAAAACGTGTGGATCCCCGAGGACGCGCTCCGCTGCAGCCAATTCCTGGCTCTCAATTAACTGCACTTCCTGCCTGTAAAGAGGAGGTGGAGCCTTACCACTACCAGTCTTCTGGCGGTGCCTCCCCCTCCTGGTCACATGCAGCCGCGGATTCACATGGGGGCCGGGCAGAGAATGAAGACGGCTCTACGGCTGCTCTACGCTGTGCTGCGGGCGGGAGGTGAGCGCCGGTGACAGCGTAAGTGCTGTGGGGTAGGGTAAGTAGCCTAGGAGCGGGTGGCTGAACTTGGGTGGTGGCTTTCCTTGCATGCCTTGTGTGTCTTCTGGGAGTGTCATGGGCTTGTAGCCCGACCTCAGTGGTTGTTTCAGGCGTCCACTACAGTAAGTTTCCCTGATATTCCCAGCGCCATTCACAAATAAGCTAAGGATCTATGAGACTATAACATGAATCAATTGTGCAGGCACTGCTGCTACCTGTGGTGCACCCGCTACTTCTTCAGTCAAAAGCATTTATACAAGTGATCTGAGCCCGGGCAACATCATATAAGGCTAGAAATGAGAAGACACACCGGCATCCCAATCGCAGCACTGCCGACACCTAACCCTCCCACTCACAGCCTAACCCTAACCTCCCCCCAGCCCTGCCGACACCTAACCCCCTTACCCACTGCCTAACCCTTACCTCCCCCCAGCAGTGCCTAACCCTAACCTCCCTTACCCACAGCCTAACCATAACCTCCCCCCAGCAGTGCCTAAACCTAACCCCCTTACCCACAGCCTAACCCTAACCTCCCCCCAGCAGTGCCTAAACCTAACGCCCCTTACCCACAGCCTAAACCTAACCTACCCCCAGCAGTGCCTAAACCTAACGCCCCCTAACCCACAGCCTAACCCTAACCTCTCCCCAGCACTGCCTAAACCTAACCCCCTTACCCACAGCCTAAATCTAACCCGCCCCCCCTAGAGACTAACCCTATCCCCCCTCTCTGCAGCCTAACCCTAACCTCCGCCCAGGAGTGCCTAAACCTAACCCCCTTACCCACAGCCTAACCCTAACCTCCACCCAGCAGTGCCAAAACCTAACCCCCTTACCCACAGCCTAACCCTAACCTCCCCCCAGCAGTGCCTAAACCTAACCCTCCCACTCACAGCCTAACCCTAACCTCCCCCCAGCAGTGCCTAAACCTAACCCCCCTTACCCACAGCCTAACCCTAACCTCCCCCCAGCAGTGCCTAAACCTAACTCCCCTTACCCACAGCCTAACTCTAACCTCCCCCCAGCAGTGCCTAAACCTAACCCCCCTTACCCACAGCCTAACCCTAACCTCCCCCCAGCAGTGCCTAAACCTAACTCCCCTTACCCACAGCCTAACTCTAACCTCCCCCCAGCAGTGCCTAAACCTAACCCCCCTTACCCACAGCCTAACCCTAACCTCCCCCCAGCAGTGCCTAAACCTAACGCCCCTTACCCACAGCCTAAACCTAACCTCCCCCCAGCACTGCAGACACCTAACCCTCCCACTCACAGTCTAACCATAACCTCCCCCCAGCACTGCCTAAACCTAACCCCCCTTACCCACAACCTAACCCTAACCTCCCCCCAGCAGTGCCTAAACCTAACCCCCCTTGCCCAGAGCCTAACCCTAACCTCCCCCCAGCAGTGCCTAACCCTATCCCCCCTTACCCACAGCCTAACCCTAACCTCCCCCCAGCAGTGCCTAAACCTAACCCCCTTACCCACAGCCTAACCCTAACCTCCCCCCAGCAGTGCCTAACCCCAACCTCCTCCCAGCAGTGCCTAAACCTAATCCCCCTTACCCACAGCCTAACCCTACCCTCCCCCCCCCAAGCAGTGCCTAACACTATCCCCCCTTACCAACAGCCTAAACCTAACCTCCCCCCAGCAGTGCCTAACCCTATCCCCCCTTGCCCACAGCCTAACCCTAACCTCCCCCCAGCAGTGCCTAACCCCCCTTACCCACAGCCTAAAACTAACCCCCCTTACCCCCAGCCTAACCCTAACCTGCCCCCAGCAGTGCCTAAACCTAACCCCCTTTTCCCACAGCCTAACCCTAACCTCCCCACAGCAGTGCCTAAACCTAACCCCCGCCTTACCCAAAATCTAACCCTAACCTTCCCCCAGCAGTGCCTAACCCCCCTTACCCACAGTCTAACCTCCCCCAAGCAGTGCATAACCCTATCCCCCCTTACCCACAGCCTAACCCTAACCTCCCCCCAGCAGTGCCTAACCCTATCCCCCCTTACCCACAGCTTAACCCTAACCTCCCCCAAGCAGTGCCTAACCCGCCTTACCCACAGCCTAAACCTAACCCCCCTTACCCACAGCCTAACCCTAACCTCCCCCCAGCAGTGCCTAAACCTAATCCCCCTTACCCACAGCCTAACCCTAACCTCCCCCCAGCAGTGCCTAAACCTAACCCCCCTTACCCACAGCCTAACCCTAACCTCCCCCCAGCAGTGCCTAACCCTAACCTCCCTTACCCACAACCTAACCCTAACCTCCCCCCAGCAGTGCCTAAACCTAACCCTCCTTACCCACAGCCTAACCCTAACCACCCTTACCCACAGCCTAAACCTAACCCCCCTTACCCACAGCCTAACCCTAACCCCCCTTACCCACAGCCCAACCCTAGCCCCCCTTACCCACAGCCCAACCCTAGCCCCCCTTACCCACAGCCTAACCCTAACCCCCCTTACCCACAGCCTAACCCTAACCCCCCTTACCCACAGCCTAACCCTAACCACCCTTACCCACAGCCTTTTCAGGACACTATAGTGTGTATAATAGCGTCTCTCCCCCTTATTTACACCCCTGTACCAGTTTCCTGTGTATCCTGAGTGTCTGGAGGGGCTGTATGTCCTTGCTGCTGTAGCTGTAAGCAGAGGAAGGCGCCAAAACGCCACTGGTCTCGCTCTAAGGAAGCTCCGCCCCCTGTAATGGCGGCAGAGCTATACATTTATACTGGCAAATGTCTCCTAACAGGTGTAAAACGTAACATGAATCCCTGTTTCCACCACCGCTGCCAGTGTACACAGGGGGCTATAGCGGATCCCTCCGTAGAGCATCCACATGCCGCACCTGTGATCGCGCTGCAGCAAGAGCCGGGGGACCCCCCTAGCGGGTCCCCCGGTTTGTACTCACCACTCTTCTCACCTCCCGGCATTGTTAGGGGGTGTGCGACGTGCTGCGATTGCATTTGCTAATGCACAATGCCCTGCGGTACCAACAACCTCTCAGTACGGTGGTCCTGCAGCGGGGAAGCGGCTCTGACGCCTGAAGAGACCGGTAACCGCCCCCACTCCCCCAACTCCCTCAGTATACTGTTATACTGTTGCCCAAACAGTATACCGACAATAACAACGTTTAAAATAAACGGAGGAAAAATTCTCTGGAGCTCCAGAGTGGCATCCTCTCCTGAGGGCACACTGTTCTAAACTGGCTGCAGGAGGGGGCATAGAGGGGAGGAAGAAAGCACACCCAGTGGAAGAAATCTAAAGTACACCGGCTCCTTTGGACCCCATCTATACCCCATCGTACAAAGTCCCCAATATCCCTTGTGGATGTTAGAGAAAATAGGATTTTAATACCTACCGGTAAATCCTTTTCTCTTAGTCCGTAGAGGATGCTGGGGTCATCATAGAACCATGGGGTATAGACGGGATCCGCAGGAGACATGGGCACTTCAAGACTTTGAAAGGGTGTTAACTGGCTCCTCCCTCTATGCCGCTCCTCCAGACTCCAGTTATAGAAACTGTGCCCAGGAAGACGGACATTTCGAGGAAAGGAATTATTGTTAAACTAAGGTGAGATTCTTACCAGCTCACACCTCAAGTATGCCGCAGAACGTGGCATTCAACAGAACACAAGCCAACGGCATGAACAATTGCAGCAACATGCTGACAATAACGTAACACAACATTTGTGTAACCACAACTAATAACTGCAGATAAGGTACGCACTGGGACGGGCGCGCAGCATCCTCTACGGACTAAGAGAAAAGGATTTACCGGTAGGTATTAAAATCCTATTTTCTCATACGTCCTAGAGGATGCTGGGGTCATCATAGAACCACGGGGTTATACCAAAGCTCTAGAACGGGCGGGAGTGCGCGGATGACTCTGCAGCACCGACTGACCAAACTTAAGGTCTCCATTGGCCGAGGTGTCAAACTGTAGAACTTTGCTAATGTGTTTGACCCCAACCAAGTAGCTGCTCGGGAAAGTTGCAATGCCGAGACCCCCCGGGCAGCCGCCCAGGATGAGCCCACCTTTCTAGTAGAATGGGCCTTCACAGATTCCAGCGTGCAATGATCTGCTTGGAAGCAGGACACCCAATCTTGCTGGGAGCATACAGGACAAACAGAGCCTCTGTTTTCCTAATCTGAGCCGTTCTGGAGACATAAATCTTCAAAGCTCTAACCACATCCAGAGATTTTGACTCAGCGAAGGCGTCAGTAGCCACAGGCACCACAATAGGTTGTTTCATGTGGAAAGAGGAAACCACCTTCGGTAGAAATTGTTGAGGTGTCCTCAATTCAGCTCTATCTTCATGGAAGATCAAATAAGGGCTCTTGTGAGACAAGGCCGCTAACTCAGACACCCGCCTTGCAGATGCCAAGGCCAACAGCGATGACCACTTTCCAGGTGAGGAATTTCAACTCCATCGTCCGTAAAGGTTCAAACCAATGTGATTGAAGGAACTGCAACACCACATTAAGATCCCATGGTGCAACTGGAGGCACAAATGAAGGTTGGATGTGCAACACGCCTTTCACGAAAGTCTGAACTTCTGGAAGGGAGGCCAATTGTTTCTGAAAGAAAACCGATAAGGTCGAAATCTGTACCTTAATTGAGCCCAATTTTAGGCCCGCATCCACACCTGCTTGTAGAAAATGGAGAAAACGTCCTAGCCGAAACTCTTCCGTAGGAGCCCCCTTGGATTCACACCAAGAAACATATTTTTTCCAAATACGGTGGTAATGTTTAGACGTTACCCCTTTTCTGGCCTGAATAATTGTGGGAATGACTTCACTGGGAATACACTTACGGTCTATGATTTTGCGCACAACCGCCATGCCGTCAAACGTAGCTGTGGAAAGTCCTGATACACGCACAGCCCCTGTTGTAACAGGTCCTCGCGCAGAGGAAGAGGCCAGGGATCTCCTATGAGTAATTCCTGAAGATCTGGATATCAAGCCCTCCTTGGCCAATCTAGGACAATGAGGATCGCCCGGATCTGTTCTTCTTCTTATGATCTTTAGAACCTTTGGAATGAGAGGAAGTGGAGGTAATACATACACCGACTGAAACACCCATGGTGTCACCAGTGCATCCACTGCAATTGCTTGAGGGTCCCTTGACCTGAAACAATATCTCTGAAGCTTCTTGTTGAGACAAGATGCCCTCATGTCTACTTGAGGAACTCCCCAACGACTTGTCACCTCTGTGAAGACTTCCTGGTGGAGGCCCAACTCTCCTGGATGGAGATCGTGTCTGCTGAGGAAGTCTGCTTCCCAGTTGTCCACTGCTGGAATGAAGATCGCTGACAGAGGGCTTGTATGCTTTTCCGCCCAGCGGAAAATCCTTGTGGCTTCTGCCAATGCCGCTCTGATTTTCGTTCCGCCCTGATGGTTTATGTACGCTACTGCTGTTACATTGTCCGACTGGATCAGTACAGGCAGATCTCGAAGATGTTCCGCTTGCAGAAGGCCGTTGTAAATGGCCCTTAACTCCAGAACATTTATGTGGAAACAAGTTTCCTGACTTGACCATCTTCCTTGGAAGTTTTCTCCCATTGTGACTGCCCCCCCCAGCCTCGGAGGATTGCATCCGTGGTCAGCAGGATCCAGTCCTGTATCCCGAACCTGCGCCCCTCTATGAGGTGAGAGCTGTGCAGCCATCACAGGATTGATACCCTGGTCTTGGAAGACAGGATTATCCTCCGGTGTATGTGTAGGTGGGACCCGGAACACTTGTCCAACAGGTCCCACTGGAACACTCTGGCATGGAACCTGCCAAACTGAATGGCCTCGTAGGCCACAACCATCTTCCCCAGCCACCAAATGCATTGATGGATTGACACTCTTGCTGGTTTCAGAATTTGTTTGCCCAGACTCTGAAGTTCCAGAGCCTTGTCCACTGAAGAAAGACTCTCTGTAGTTCTGTGTCCAATATCATTCCCAAAAACGACAACCGCATCGTCTGAATCAACTGCGATTTTGGCAAGTTTAGGGGCCAACCATGTTGCTGAAGAACCGTTAGGGAGAGTGCA
Source organism: Pseudophryne corroboree (assembly GCF_028390025.1). Lineage (NCBI taxonomy): Eukaryota > Metazoa > Chordata > Amphibia > Anura > Myobatrachidae > Pseudophryne > Pseudophryne corroboree. Next base: position 1,168,506 of record NW_026967522.1, on the reverse strand, counting down.
ACGTTTTGCACCAACTGGTTCCTGGATCTCGCCTTTATCAGGAGATTGTCCAAGTATGGGTCCTTGCTTGCGAAGGAGAACCATCATCTCCGCCATCACTTTGGTGAAAATCCTCAGAGCCGTGGACAGACCAAACTGCAACGTTTGAAATTGGTAATGACAATCCTGAATTGCAAACCTCAGGTAAGCCTGATGCGGAGGATAAATGGGAACATGTAAGTAGGCCGGAACCATGATTTCCTGATTAAGGTGGAAAGAGGACACCACCTTCAGTAAATACCCGGGACGTGTTCTAAGAACCGCCCGATCACGGTGAAAAATCAGATAAGGTAACCTACAAGACAAGGCACCCAAATCCGACACCTGTCTAGCAGAGACAATAGCCAGCAGAAACAATACCTTAAGGGAAAGCCACTTAAGGTCTGCAGATTCAAGAGGCTCAAACAGAGACCCTTGCAACGCCTCCAGAACCACCGACAGGTCCCAAAGAGCCACAGGCGGGACATAAGGAGGTTGAATCCGCAACACACCCTGAGTGAACGCATGCACATCAGGTAAGGTCGCAATTTTTCTCTGGAAACCGACAAGGCAGAAATATGAACATTGATGGAGGCCAGACGAAGGCCCAAGTCCAGGTCCTGTTGTAGAGGGGCCAAAAGTTTGGCCGTACTAAACTTGTAAGCATCATAATTGTTAGATGCACACCTAGCAAAGTAAAAATTCCAGACCTTATGGTAAATCCGAGCAGAGGTCGGTTTCCGGGCCTTCAACATGGTTTGAATGACCGCCTCAGAAAATCCTTTGGCCTTCAAGACGGAAGCTTCAAGAGCCACGCCGTCAAAGCCAATCGGGCTAAATCCTAATATACACAGGGGCCCTGAACGAGGAAATCTGGACACTGCGGAAGTAGAAGGGGATTCTCTATCGAGAGACCCTGAAGGTCTGAGAACCAATGCCATCTGGGCCACGCTGGAGCGATCAGAAGCAGGATTCCTCCTTCTTTCTTGAACTTCCTTATTACTCTGGGCAGGAGTGACACCGGAGGGAACATGTATGGCAGCCGAAAGTTCCATGGAATTGCCAGTGCGTCCACGAACGCTGCTTGAGGATCCCTTGTCCTTGCTCTGAAGACCAGAACCTTGTGATTGTGTCCAGATGCCATCAGGTCCACATCTGGAAGGCCCCACTTGTCCACAAGGAGTTGAAACACTTCTGGATGGAGGCTCCACTCTCTGGCATGTACGTCCTGACGAATGAGAAAGTCCGCTTCCCAGTTTAGGACCCCCGGAATGAACACTGCCAATATGGCTGACAGATGACGTTCCACCCACTAAACAATCCGTGATACTTCCCTCAATGCCATGTGGCTTTGAGTGCCGCCTTGATGATTGATGTACGCCACCGTGGTGGCGTTGTCCAACTGTACTTGAACAGGTCTGTTCTGTATTAAATGAGGGCCAAGTTCAATGAGTTGAACACCGCCCGCAATTCCAGAATGTTTATCAGGAGGAGAGACGACTCCTTGATCCACAAACCCTGAAGGGAGTGTTGTTCCAACACAGCACCCCAACCTCTCAGACTGGCATCCGTCGTCAGAAGGACCCAGCTGAAGATCCAGAAGGGACGAACCCTGCTAAATCGTTGGTCCTGAAGCAACCAGCTCAGTGACAGATGGACCTCCGGAGACAAGGAGATCATTTGAGACCTGATCCGGTGAGGCAAGCCGTCCCACTTGGTAAGAATTAGCTTCTGCAGAGGGCAGGAATGGAATTGAGCATACTCCACCATGTTGAAAGCAGACACCATGAGACCTAGCACTTGCATTGCCGAATGTATCGACACTTGCGGACAAGATAGGAGGCATCGAATCCTGTTCTGAAGCTTCAGGACTTTCTTCTGAGACAAAAACAACTGCTGGTTGTGAGTGTCCAACAACGCCCACAGGCAGGAGCAGATTGGGAACAAAAAGCATCCCTGGAAAAAATAAGAATTTACTCACCGGTAATTCTATTTCTCGTAGTTGAAAGGATATGACCTTATATTCTTAACCCTCGATGTGATGGCCTCTTAGACGTCTGGAGTGTGAACTTTTAGCCACAAGGTACATGCACACACAAGCAGTAGAAATTCACACTGTTTTATTATGAGGTTAACAAAAGTATATAAGGCAATGCATATGGGTGTAACTGACAAGTGTAAAAGGGCTCATTGGCTTAGGGGTAGGTTCCTGGGTGGGGTACGTAGGGGTGGTTAATACTTGACATAACATAATTGGATATAGCAGTTGCTAGGCAGATGTTATATACGTTGCATCAGACGGAACTTAACAAAGGATCTTTTAGTAACACACAGAAGTAGAAAAAGCAGGTTTCATCTAGTATAGAGCTGACCTTGGATGCCAGACCCACACAAGCCTGGTATCTGTATGAGAGACAAAGGCATCTAACACAGGGCAGCACGCATCCATTGCAAACACATAAGAGTTCATAAAGCATGTTTTAACCCTTCACTAGGGAAATAGAAATATTCACTTTTACACTGTAACCACCATAACAAAACTGATCATATAAAAAGTAATATGTACAAAGACAGAAGAGGTAACCCTTCAATCCCCTCTTAGAATCATGATTATTATATGACATGATTCTTGAGTGAGGCTCCTTTCTTGTTTCTCCAGTTCTTGAGATATTGGACATAATCGTCGGGTCCCTCACTATCAGAGGAGGTGACAGGACTGGTGGTTATATCATAATACATCAGGGCCTTATCAATGCCTTTGGAGGTAAGTTTCTTTCCACAGGGAATTATACAATAAACTATAATGCCTAAAAGAATTAAAGTTATGAGTATAAATATGCTTATTTGCACAAGAGCCTGTTTCCAATTTTCAAACCACCCAAAATATTGGCTCCATGGGTTATCAATACCTGAATTTTTCTTAAGTTCTATGGATAAGGTTTCTAACTTGTTTATGGCTAAAGTAACCTTACCATTGGGACCAGTGTTGTCAGGAATATATGTACAACAGCCTTCCACCTTACTAATGTAAACACATGTACCGCCTTTTTCTGCTAGGATCATGTCAAGGGCCATTCTATTTTGGAATGTCATTTGGGAAGTGGCTTCTAGCTGTTCAGCTATACCTTTAAGAGCATCTTTGGTATCATTAACAAATCTTTGTTGATTATAATATATATAATTAATCCAGGCTACGTTTTTATTTACAGTTCAATGTATACGTGGGGGTCAAAGCTACCTCCTGGGAGTGCTCTTTTCTTTCGATTAGCAGGAGTATTAGAGGGAGGAGTGGGGTCATCGGTGATCATTAAAAAGGCTGAAAAAAAAAACAATTTTCCTGTTCTAGGGGTATATTAAGGGGCACTGTACCTAGGTGGGGCCTAGATTTGCCACAGACATAACAGTTGCTTTTATTGTGCTTGTTAGCACTATACTTCATCCATTCCAACCAAAATTAATGTCAGAGAAACCAGTTTCAATAGCTAGGGTGTCTTCAAAGGTAGGGTTAGTAATAGCCACCATATCTTTAGAAGTGGCAATATGGGGCTTTTAAAGGTTTGTTTTGGGGATATTTGCTATATCTATTTTTTTGCAAATGATGGGCCATATTTCCAATCTGCTCCTGTATTCCACCCCACAGCTTCCCAGGAATTACAATTAGATCCATAATATCTAATGTCATAGTACCATTCGTCAGTAACACAAATATATACTGTCTCAGACATTCCTGATTTCCTCCTTTTCTGCTGTATGAAATGTTTGTTGTCAGCAAGTCTAGGGAACATGAAATAATCAAGGATGTATGTGGCTACGTGTGTATTGGAGGAATTGTACCACAAGGTGGGGACCCCATCTGTTTGTGTGATGTCGACTTCACATATTGTGAGGTGAATGAGGGCCAGTAGGGCTATCGAGATAGTCCCCAGGATAAAGATAGGGGACAGGTTCCTCATCTTCTTCTGTTCTTCTTTCTTCGCTAGGTGGGAGGTCAGGGCTGTCTGCCCCGGTTCGTACCTCATTGGAATCACTTGCTTCCCTCTCTAGGTCTGGTCTAGGAACCTTTTTTTTACTCGGGATGCATGGATCCAGGTAGGACTTTCCTCTGTCAGGACTGCTGTCCGGGTAACTGCTACGACCTCTGTCTCTGGACCATAGGTGAAGTCTCCGGGGCTCTTGTTCCTGGGGAGCACCTTCACCACGACTCTGTCTCCGACTTTAAAGGGGTGTGTAGGTTCCTGTGGATTCAAAAGGGTTTTTACAAACAACCTCATGTTCAATTTCATTCAGTTTTGTTATCAGGGACCTGACATACTCTTCCCTTATAAGTTCTAGATCTCCTTCCTGTATTACTAGTGGTTTCTTAGCCCAGGGTGTAGGAAAAGGGTCTACCCATTAGTATTTCAAAGGGTGAGTATCCTAGAGTTTTCTGTGGGGTATTCAAGATGCTGGTGTTTAGCTTTATTAGGGTTGTTCCTGAGGCAAGTGATGCATCTGCTAGCATACTGGTCCACAAGTGATTTGGCATTAGTAACATAAAAATCATTGGTTAGTAGGAGGAGTGTTGTGGCTTCACCATGGTGACCAACACCACGGCACTGGGCAACGAGCAAAGGGGCACTGGACTGGGGTATACAGGGTTTCCCCTCTTTGCAGATTAATCCTGATTTAGGATTTTTTCTGCAGAATTGGGTAAGTCCAGTCAGAGAGATCAGTATTAGTCGCAGCAGCTTGAAGTTGAGTGAGCAGATGGACGTTGTCAAGGGAGGGACATGCTCTAGTGAGTGCAATGAGTTCTGCAGCTTGCGCGGACTGATAAGGTATTGGTAGGGTTTCCAACACAGTATCAGGGAGGGTGACAATGGCATAGCCAGCCTGGTATGTATTGTCATTGGGCCTACTACAGGAGCCGTTAACAAAAACAATGTCTGCGCCTGGTATGGGAACGGGAGACATGTCAAGTCTGGGAGAAGTTTCAGCTTCAATGGAAGCAGCACAGTCATGTAGGTCGGGTGGTTCATCCTCGGGACCTTTCAAGCCTAAAAGGGCATTGAGAATGGGTGCAGGGCCAGAAGAACTAGCAGTGTATTTAATGGTAAGGGTAGGGTTACTCAAAAGGAGTACTTCATATCCACTAAGGCGTTGTGCTGACATGTGCTGTGTGTGTAAGCCTTTAAGTATTGCCAGGACATCATGTGTGGTGTGGAGTACTGTGATGTGGCCTAAAGTGAGGTTAGTGGCCATTTCTGCAACCATTGCACAGGCTGCCAAAGCCCTGAGGCAGGCAGGCATACCTTGCACAGACACTGGCATGACTTTGAAAAAAAAAAAAAAATGCCACGGGGCGCAACTTCCCTCCATGAAACTGTGTGAGCACCCCCGCCATGGTTTTACAATTGTCCCTTGCATATAGATGGAAAGGTAGCACATAACTGGGGAGGCCAAGTGCCGGACTTTTTTTATCAACATACATTTTAAACTTTCATATGCAGTTAACATTTCTTGTGACCATTGTACAGTTTTAGGTTTGTCCTTCAGTGTGGCTTGTCTCAAAATGTTATCATAATAAGAGCAATCAGATATCCACTGTCTGCAGTAATTTACCATACCCAGGAAGGACAGTAGTTCCCTCTGGGTAGTTGGGGTGACCAGGCCCAATACAGACTGTATGCGTTGTGGACTGACTTTCCTCTCTCCCTGAGTGAGCACAAAACCTAAGTAATCAACATGCTTTTTACACCATTGCATTTTTATTTTGGACACCTTGTGTCCACATTCACAAAGCCAGTTTAGTAATGAAACATCATCCTCTCGGCAGGCCTCCTCAGTTTTACTACAGAGCAGCAGATCATCTGCATACTGTAGCAGGACTGAACCATGGTGAGGTTGCCAGGGCCCCAATGTGGCCTGGAGACAACAGGTGCGTCAATAATCTGCACCAGGTAAGTTGTTTACCCTCAAAAGAAAAGGCAAAAGTAATTGTGTCTGTGAATCTACAGGTATGCTGAAAAAAAAGGCATTCTTCAAATCAATTACAGAGAACGCAGCATCTGCAGGGATTGCAGAAATGAGTGAGTTTACATCTAGAACAATTGGTGCAATTGGGACAATTAGCTGATTGATTGCTCTGAGATTCTGTACAAATCTTATACTACCATCAGCTTTGGCAACAGGGTTCACAGGAGTACAGTATGGTGATACAATATGTCTGAGATACCCTGTTGTAAGAATTGCTGTATCATGGGGCGGAGACCTTCTATCTTTTCTGGTGAGAGGGGATACTGCATAGGTCAGAACACAAAACACTGGTTGTTGCACCGCTGTCCACTAAAAAGGGAATTTTACTTCCATTTATAATAAGTGGCAGCAGAGGTGAATCTTTACTATGACGGGAGAGTTGAATAAAGGCTGGGATACCCTCCTCCGGGCCCCGTCAGTGCGCGGGGTCTTTGGAATGTTCCCTGACTGCGGGGTGCGTCTGGAGTTCTGATAGTTATGAGTGAGTGGGGAAGTGAGTAAGCTTTCTGAGTTAAGCAAAGGTAAGCCAGCGTCATCTGTCCAGCAGTCCTTAAACCTTTTCCAAAACGCAGTAACAGACTATGAAGGTTTCTGTTTACAAGCTACAGCGACAGGCAAAAAAAGACTTCCTTCATATGTGTATAGCTGCGTCCTTTGCAAGCTTTGCGCAAATAAGATATACAGCCATCGAGGGTAATAGTGGGCTTGGGACAGTGTTTTACTATTATCTAAACTCTGGGTTACTGATGCGTTAGGGATAGAGCTAGTGGACGCACCCTCCAGCAGTGAAGCCGGAGGCGATCCCATTTAGTGTGAAAGGGTTACTGCTGCCAAGAGATTTGTGTCTCTGAGCGCAGGATACATTGGAATGCAAAGGGGGGAGGCGAGAGGGATTTTCAAAGATTTACAGTTCTCTGCAGTTTCGCTTCTGTGCTAAACTGACATTTTTTCTTAAATCTCCATATAGAAAGGGTAATTACTGCCTTCCCGTAGGAATGGGTCCTGTCCTGCTTTCTCTGTCCATCCCGCTAAATTATCCACCCATGGGTTAACTAAATAATACTCTGAGGTAGAGTTGCGGGCGACATACATCTTGCATGTCTCACCAGGGAGGGGCGGGGGATATGCAGTTTTTTACTCTGACTAGAGCCCATTGTCAGACAGTAATATAAATCAACAGTACAACTTTTAAAAGAAAATTATCTAAAATATACAACACTCTACTTATACATGCATCAGCTTAACCAGTTAATTAGTCATTGACAATATCACAATATTATCTGTATAATGAGAACATGAAATCTTTTGACGGGTACGCTTACCTTCGTACAAGATGTCAGAAAAATACAGCGTTTTAGACAGGAAGCAAGAAAAGTGTTTGAGTAAAGATATCTGGCAGACGAAAACTTACCAGCCGTCTGGACCAAATATAAGAACTTATCTCACTACAAACATACAAAAATATATAGGCGATCAAATCGGGGTATTCTCTACGTTACGTATAGACCCCAGGTCTATATTTTTAAGTATCCCAGATACTGACGTCTTTGGAGAATTGCGCTTGGACGCCTGGTCCTTTCTCAGACGTATCTTTAAGTCCCAGACATTAAAGATTCTATGGTATCCCTGATACCTGTTTTATGCTTTTACATAAAACTTCGTAATATTAAGTCCCGGACTTAAATATTACCTTGTCACGTGTTCCCGGAACACTGACACGGATTCAGCTTCAGTGTATGACCGCAATCCTGTATGGCAAAGACAGACAATAAATTCTCTATCCTTACCATTCAGGGACGATCACTGAATTCCGGACATAGCCCCCAGCTGAAAGGATATGACCTTATATTCTTAACCCTCGATGTGATGGCCTCTTAGACGTCTGGAGTGTGAACTTTTAGCCACAAGGTACATGCACACACAAGCAGTAGAAATTCACACTGTTTTATTATGAGGTTAACAAAAGTATATAAGGCAATGCATATGGGTGTAACTGACAAGTGTAAAAGGGCTCATTGGCTTAGGGGTAGGTTCCTGGGTGGGGTACGTAGGGGTGGTTAATACTTGACATAACATAATTGGATATAGCAGTTGCTAGGCAGATGTTATATACGTTGCATCAGACGGAACTTAACAAAGGATCTTTTAGTAACACACAGAAGTAGAAAAAGCAGGTTTCATCTAGTACAGAGCTGACCTTGGATGCCAGACCCACACAAGCCTGGTATCTGTATGAGAGACAAAGGCATCTAACACAGGGCAGCACGCATCCATTGCAAACACATAAGAGTTCATAAAGCATGTTTTAACCCTTCACTAGGGAAATAGAAATATTCACTTTTACACTGTAACCACCATAACAAAACTGATCATATAAAAAGTAATATGTACAAAGACAGAAGAGGTAACCCTTCAGTAGTCCGTAGTGGATGCTGGGAACTCCGTAAGGACCATGGGGAATAGCGGCTCAGCAGGAGACTGGGCACAGATAAGAAAGCTTTAGGACTACCTGGTGTGCACTGGCTCCTCCCCCTATGACCCTCCTCCAGACCTCAGTTAAGATACTGTGCCCGGAAGAGCTGACACGATTAAGGAAGGATTTTGAATCCCGGGTAAGACTCATACCGGCTACACCAATCACACCGTACAACTTGTGATATTAAACCCAGTTAACAGTATGATAACAGAGGAGCCTCTGAACAGATGGCTCTCAACAATAACCCGATTAGTTAACAATAACTATGTACAAGTATTGCAGCAATCCGCACTTGGGATGGGCGCCCAGCATCCACTACGGACTACGACAAATAGAATTACCAGTGAGTAAATTCTTATTTTCTCTGACGTCCTAGTGGATGCTGGGAACTCCGTAAGGACCATGGGGATTATACCAAAGCTCCCAAACGGGCGGGAGAGTGCGGATGACTCTGCAGCACCGAATGAGCAAACTCAAGGTCCTCCTCAGCCAGGGCATCAAATTTGTAAAATTTTGCAAAAGTATTAGACCCTGACCAAGTAGCCGCTCGGCAAAGTTGTAAAGCAGAGACCCCTCGGGTAGCCGCCCAAGATGAGCCCACCTTCCTTGTGGAATGGGCTTTCACTGATTTAGGATGCGGCAGTCCCGCCGTAGAATGCGCAAACTGAATTGTGCTACAAATCCAGCGAGCAATCGTCTGCTTAGAAGCAGGAGCACCCAGCTTGTTGGGTGCGTACAGGATAAATAGCGAGTCAGTTTTCCTGACTCTAGCCGTCCTTTTCAGGGCCCTGACAACGTCCAGTAACTTGGCATCCTCCAAGTCCCTAGTAGCCGCAGGCACCACAATAGGTTGGTTCAAGTGAAAAGCTGATACCACCTTCGGGAGAAACTGGGGACGAGTCCTCAATTCTGCCCTATCCATATGGAAGATCAGATAAGGGCTTTTACAAGACAAAGCCGCCAATTCTGACACACGCCTGGCCGAAGCCAGTGCCAACAACATGACCACTTTCCACGTGAGATATTTCAGATCCACGGTTTTCAGTGGCTCAAACCAATGTGATTTCAGGAACCCCAAGACCACATTGAGATCCCAAGGTGCCACTGGGGGCACAAAAGGGGGCTGAATATGCAGCACTCCCTTGACAAATGTCTGAACTTCAGGCAATGAAGCCAGTTCTTTCTGGAAGAAAATCGACAGAGCCGAAATCTGGACCTTAATGGACCCCAATTTGAGGCCCATAGTCACTCCTGCTTGCAGGAAATGCAGAAATCGACCCAGTTAAAATTCCTCCGTTGGGGCCTTCCTGGCCTCACACCACGCAACATATTTTCGCAAAATGCGGTGATAATGTTGTGTGGTTACATCCTTCCTGGCCTTGATCAGGGTAGGGATGACTTCCTCCGGAATACCTTTTTCCTTCAGGATCCGGTGTTCAACCGCCATGCCGTCAAACGCAGCCGCTGTAAGTCTTGGAACAGGCAGGGTCCCTGTTGGAGAAGGTCCCGCCTTAGCGGTAGAGGCCATGGGTCCTCTGTGAGCATCTCTTGAAGTTCCGGGTACCAAGCTCTTCTTGGCCAATCCGGGACCACGAGTATCGTTCTTACTCCTCTCCTTCTTAGAATTCTCAGCATCTTGGGAATTAGAGGCAGAGGAGGGAACACATAAACTGACTGGTACACCCACGGTGTCACTAGAGCGTCCACTGCTATCGCCTGCGGGTCCCTTGACCTGGCGCAATATCTTTTTTGTTTTATTGTTGAAGCGGGACGCCATCATGTCCACCTTTGGCCGTTCCCAATGGTTTACAATCATTTGGAAGACTTCTGGATGAAGTCCCCATGGAGGTCGTGCCTGCTGAGGAAGTCTGCTTCCCAGTTGTCTACGCCCGGGATGAACACTGCTGTCAGTGCTAACACGTGATTCTCTGCCCATCGGAGAATCCTTGTGGCTTTTGCCATTGCCCCCATGCTTCTTGTGCCGCCCTGTCTGTTTACATGGGCGACCGCCGTGATGTTGTCTGATTGTATCAGTACCGGCTGGTTTTGAAGCAGAGGTCTTGCCTGGCTTAGGGCATTGTAGATGGCCCTTAATTCCAGAATATTTATGTGAAGAGAAATCTCCTGATTTGACCACAGTCCCTGGAAATTTCTTCCCTGTGTGACTGCCCCCAGCCTCGAAGGCTGGCATCCGTGGTTAACAGGACACAGTCCTGTATCCCGAATCTGCAGCCCTCTAGGAGATGAGCACTCTGCAGCCACCACAGGAGCGACACCCTGGTCCTTGGTGACAGGGTTATCCTCTGATGCATCTGAAGATGCGATCCGGACCACTTGTCCAACAGGTCCCACTGGAAGGTTCTTGCGTGGAATCTGCCGAATGGAATTGCCTCGTATGAGGCTACCATCTTTCCCAGGACTCTCGTGCATTGATGCACTGACACCTGTCCTGGTTTTAGGAGGCTTCTTACTAGAGACGACAACTCTTTTGCTTTCTCCTCCGGAAGAAACACTCTTTTCTGGTCTGTATCCAGAATTATCCCCAGGAACAGAAGGCGTGTCGTAGGAACCAGCTGTGACTTTGGGATATTGAAAATCCAGCCGTGCTGTTGTAGCACTTCCTGAAATAGTGCTACCCCCACCAACAACTGCTCCTTGGACCTCGCCTTTATCAGGAGATCGTCCAAGTACGGGATAATTAAAACCCCCTTCTTTCGAAGGAGTATCATCATTTCGGCCATTACCTTGGTAAAGACCCTCTGTGCCATGGATAACCCAAACGGCAGCGTCTGGAACTGGTAGTGACAGTCCTGTACCACAAACCTGAGGTACTCCTGGTGAGGAGGGTAAATTGGGACATGCAGGTAAGCATCCTTGATGTCCAGTGATACCATGTAATCCCCTTCCTCCAGGCTTGAGATAACCGCCCTGAGCGATTCCATCTTGAACTTGAACCTCTTTATATATGTGTTCAAGGATTTAAAATTTAAAATGGGTCTCACCGAACCGTCCGGTTTCGGTACCACAAACATTGTGGAATAGTAACCCCTTCCTTGTTGAAGGAGGGGCACCTTGATAATCACCTTTTGTGAATACAGTTTGTGTATAGCCTCTAACACTGCCTCCTTGTCGGTAAGGCAGATTTTAGGAAACGGCGGGGGGGAGGCGTCTCGAATTCCAGTCTGTACCCCTGAGATACTACCTGAAAGATCCAGGGATCCACTTGTGAGCGAGCCCACTGTGTGCTGAAATTCTTGAGACGGGCCCCCACCGTACCTGGGTCCGCCTGCGAAGCCCCAGCGTCATGCTGTGGACTTGGCGGAAACGGGGGAGGACTTCTGCTCCTGGGAGCTGGCTGTCTGCTGCAGCTTTTTTCCTTTACCTCTGCCTTTTGGCAGAAAGGACGCGCCTCTCGCTCGCTTGCCCTTATGGGGCCGAAAGGACTGTACTTGATAGTACGGTGCTTTCTTTTGTTGGGGGGCAGCTGTCGCCGTGGAAACGAGGTCCGACAGACCTTCCCTAAATAACTCCTCCCCTTTATAAGGCAAAACTTCCATGTGCCTTTACGAGTCGGCATCACCTGACCACTGCCGAGTCCATAACCCTCGCCTGGCGGAAATGAACATTGCACTTACTCTTGATGCCAGCCGGCAAATATCCCTCTGTGCATCATACATGTATAAAAGCGCATCTTTTATATGCTCTAGAGTCAGTAATATAGTGTCCCTATACAGGGTATCAATATTCTCTGTCAGGGAATCTGACCACGCAGCCGCAGCACTATACATCCATGCTGAGGCAATAGCTGGTCGCAGTATAACACCTGTATGTGTGTATATATACTTTAGGATAGCCTCCTGCTTTCTATCAGCAGGTTCCTTTAGGGCGGCCGTATCCGGAGACGGTAGTGCCACCTTCTTTGACAAACGAGTGAGCGCTTTATCCACCCTAGGAGGTGTTTCCCAACGTGCCCTATCCTCTGGCGGGAAAGGGTACGCTAACAATAACCGTTTAGAAATTACCAATTTCTTATCTGGGGAAGCCCACGCTTATTCACATACGTCATTTAATTCCTCAGATGCAGGAAAAACTACGGGTAGTTTTTTCTCACCAAACATAATACCCTTTTTAGTGGTACCTGGGGTAATGTCAGTAATGTGTAAAACATTTTTCATTGCCTCAATCATGTAACGGGTGGCCCTATTGGAAGTTCCATTAGTCTCCTCGTCGTCGACACTGGAGTCGGTATAAGTGTCGACGTCTGTATCTGCCATCTGAGGTAGCGGGCGTTTTAGAGCCCCTGATGGCCTTTGAGACGCCTGGACAGGCACAAGCTGAGTAGCCGGCTGTCCCATGTCGTCAAACCTTTTGTGTAAGGAGTTGACACTTTCACGTAATTCCTTCCATAAGTCCATCCACTCAGGTGTCGATCCCGCAGGGGGTGACATCACATTTACAGGCATTTGCTCCGCCTCCACGTAAGCCTCCTCATCATACATGTCGACACAGCCGTACCGACACACAGCACACACACAGGGAATGCTCTGACAGAGGACAGGACCCCACAAAGCCCTTTGGAGAGTCAGAGGGAGAGTATGCCAGCACACACCAGAGCGCTATATATACTGGGATATCACTATACAGAGTGTTTTCCCTTATAGCTGCTTTTATATCATACACTGCGCCTAAATTGAGTGCCCCCCCCTCTCTTTTTTACCCTTTCTGTAGTGCAGGACTGCAGGGGAGAGCCAGGGAGCGATCCTTCCAGCAGAGCTGTGAGGGAAAATGGCTCCGGTGTGCTGAGGGAGATAGTTCCGCCCCTTTTTCGGCTGACTTTTTCCCGCTTTTTCTGGAAATCTGGCAGGGGTTAATTTACACCTATATAGCCCTTTGGACTATATATGGTGTATATTTGCCAGCCAAGGTGTCTTATTGCTGCTCAGGGCGCCCCCCCCCCCAAGCGCCCTGCACCCATCAGTGACCGGAGTGTGAGGTGTGCATGAGGAGCAATGGCGCACAGCTGCAGTGCTGTGCGCTACCTTGTTGAAGACTGAGAGTCTTCTGCCGCCGATTTTCTGGACCACTTCTTGCTTCTGGCTCTGTAAGGGGGACGGCGGCGCGGCTCCGGGAACGGACATCGAGGTCGGGCCCTGCGTTCGATCCCTCTGGAGCTAATGGTGTCCAGTAGCCTAAGAAGCCCAAGCTAGCTGCAAGCAGGTAGGTTCGCTTCTTCTCCCCTTGGTCCCTCGCTGCAGTGAGCCTGTTGCCAGCAGGTCTCACTGAAAATAAAAAAACCTATTTAAAACTTTCTTTCTAGCAGGCTCAGTAGAGCCTCCTAGTGTGCATCCAGTTCGGCCGGGCACAAAGATCTAACTGAGGTCTGGAGGAGGGTCATAGGGGAGGAGCCAGTGCACACCAGGTAGTCCTAAAGCTTTCTTATTTGTGCCCAGTCTCCCGCGGAGCCGCTATTCCCCATAGTCCTTACGGAGTTCCCAGCATCCATTAGGACGTCAGAGAAATATGTACTAGTGGCCCCACATGGGCAGCACCAGAGGTGTAAGGTCTAGCCATGGGCCATGGCAGCAGCTCCCTCCCCCCAAGACTTTCCAGATAGTGGGCATGTCCAGCATCAAGGGGGAAGTTAAAAATAAATAAAATTACATATTATGAGCACATTATATGGTACACCTTCAGAATTTAGGAAACTATATAATTCTTTAGGTAGATATATTTTCTTGCTTATTACACCAACCGTATCCCAATCACTATTCACTCAATCTTATATGTCAGCCAAGCAGGCAGACAGAGCATACACTAGATCATCTGCAATCACAGGCTAAGTGGCAAAGTCATTTTCATATATGCTAATTATTCTGTATTTTATTCGTTATGCCTATAAATAGGACCGCATGTCCTCAAACAAAACAGGCCCCACAGGTGCGTCGGCCTACCGGGAGTCTTCCCTGCAAGCCCTATGGCCAATCCGCCTCTGCCCATAGGTGCACCATGCTCCAAGCAGGGACCAGGGAAGATTTCTTCCAGTTGATGAGCCACCCGTGGGCTTGCAGAAACTGGATAGTCAGATCCAGATGGCGTAGGAGAGTTTCTGGGGAATTTGCCAGTATCAACAAGTCGTCCAGGTACGGTAGGATCCTGACCCCTTGACGGCGGAGCACAGCCGTCATGACCACCATAACCTTGGTGAAGACTTGCGGAGCCGTGGTCAAACCAAAGGGTAACGCCCAAAATTGGTAATGGAGGTTGCCAACCGCAAACCTCAGGTATTGCTGATGCGACATTGCAATGGGAATATGCAGGTAAGCATCCTGTATGTCCAGGGAGACCATACAATCCCCAGGTTCCAATGCCAGAACAATAGAGCGAAGAGTTTCCATACGAAACTTGGAGACCTTCACAAATTTGTTCAAGGACTTGAGGTTGAGAATGGGCCGGGAAGACCCATTCGGTTTCGGGACTAGGAACAGCGGTGAATAGTACCCCTTGCCTCTCTGAGCCAGAGGTACCTGTACTACCACTCTTGTGTCCAGTAGGGACTGTACCACCGAATGAAGAGTTTTTGCCTTTACCTGATCCGAAGGGATGTCTGTCAGGCAAAATCTATGAGGGGGGTGATTTTTGAAGGATACGGTGTAACCTCAAGTGACGACTTCCCGTACCCATGCATCGGAAATGGTCTTCAACCATTCCTGGGTATACCCTAGAATTCGCCCCCCCCCCCACCCTGGGATCCCCCATGCGGCAGGCTTTTTAGTTTTGGAAGCAGGCTGATGGGTAGCCCAGGCCTGTTTGGGCTTATTTGGTTTGGCAGTGCGTACCTGTTTCGAGTACGCCTGACCCTTTGCTTACCCTGAAGGACAAAAGGGAGTACTCTTAGCCTTCGGCACCGAAGGGGCAGTACTAGGTAAACACGTTGTTTTAGCAGAAGCTAAGTCAGCCACTATCTTATTGAGGTCTTCTCCAAAAAGAATGTCTCCCATAAACAGGAGTACCTCCAGGGTTTTCTTAGAAGACAGATCCACAGACAAGGACTGCAACCATAGAATCCGGCGAGCCAGTATGGACGTAGTAGAAACCTTGGCCGCCAGAATACCTGTATACGAAGCCGCTTCCTTAATGTAATGACACGCTGTGACAATATACGACAAGCATTGTCTAGCATGATCAGAAGCGTTGGACGGCAACTCCGCCTCCAGCTCCTGAGCCCACGCGTCCACAGCTTCTGCAGCCCATGTCGCGGCAATTGTGGGCCTATGTGCAGCACCTCTTAGAGTGTAAATTGCCTTTAAACAACACTCCACACGCTTATCCGTCGGCTCTCTCAGGGACGTGACAATAGTTACGGGCAGAGCTGAGGATACCACCAGCTGCGCCACCTGCAAATCCACTGGCGGGTGTGATTCCCAATTTTTACTTAGCTCCGCAGCGAGGGGGTAGCGAGCCAGCATCTTCTTGTGAGGCGTGAATTTCTTTAAAAATCTATTTCCTAGGGCTACAGCCCCCGTGTTGTATGCCTGCTTACTGCATGGCACCAACTACAAAACTGAGCTTCTGTGCACAAAGGTGGGGTTATAGAGGAGGCGGCGCTATGCATTCTGGGAAGAAGGTCAACGCTTTGAGCCTGTTGGTGCATCGGATCAAGCGCCTACTCTACATCCCAATGTCATTCCCTGTGGAGCCCAGTGTACCCAGCAGCAGAAATACATATTCCACATTAGTCTGTACTGACAGAGGAGGGTGTAGGATAAGAGATTGCTGTAGTGACTGAGGAAGGAGAATATGTGACTTCTGTAATAAGTGTTTATTACTCACCTGTGTTGATATCTGTAGGGATTTCCTCCTCCTTACACTGCTGATCACCTCTCACATACGTCTCTTCTTCTCCCTCTGTATCTTCTGCCTTTATATCAGTCACATACGTCTCTTCTTCTCCCTCTATATCTTCTGCCTTTATATCAGTCACATACGTCTCTTCTTCTCCCTCAATATCTTCTGCCTTCATATCAGTCACATACGTCTCTTCTTCTCCCTCTATATCTTCTGCCTTTATAGCAGTCACATACGTCTCTTCTTCTCCCTCTATATCTTCTGTTTTAATATCAGTCACATACGTCTCTTCTTCTCCCTCTATATTTTCTGCCTTTATATCAGTCACATACGTCTCTTCTTCTCCCAATGTATCTTCTGCCTTTATATCAGTCACATATGTCTCTTCTTCTCCCTCTATATCTTCTGCCTTTATATCAGTCACATACATCTCTTCTTCTCCCTCTATATCTTCTGCCTTCATATCAGTCACATACGTCTCTTCTTCTCCCTCTATATCTTCTGCCTTTATATCAGTCACATACGTCTCTTCTTCTCCCTCTGTATCTTCTGTTTTAATATTAGACAGACGTTCTACCTACAAATAAAAAAACAAAACCTATAATGACATTTGCATACAGTCAGGTTAAACTGAGGTGAAACAATATAATATCAGTGCATAAGACACACAGCTCCTCTACAGATCATATAGTGATGGTCACTTTGGTATATTGGATGAGACCCTAAATACCGCCTACCTGATCCTCCTGTGGGATCCTGTGATTCTCCTCTGTACAATCCTGGTAATACAGGGGACGGGGACATCTCTCTGGGGTATCTCTGTTACTGGGCCCATCTATAGGAGACACACAGTGACTGAGTACAGTGTATATATGTGATTATCAGGTGATGTGTGTATATAGGGGGCCCCATACCTGCTCTCCCCTGTACAATACATGACAGTCTCCTCTTACCCAGTGATGTGAGGGGCCGGTGATTCTCCATCATCATGTCCTTGTACAGACCCCTGTGTTCCTCTATATATTCCCCCTCCTGCATGGAGACATAGACAGTGACATCCTGACACCTTATATGAACCTGACACACACAATGATACAGTCATCACCCAGACACCCCCCCCCCCCCCGGTGTTACTGTATAATGTCCCATTCCCAGCAGTCACCTCTCCAGTCATCACCCAAACACGTCCCCCGGTGTTACTGTATAATGTCCCATTCCCAGCAGTCACCTCTCCAGTCACCACCCAGACACGTCCCCTGGTGTTACTGTATAATGCCCCATTCCCAGCAGTCACCTCTCCAGTCATCACCCAGACACATCCCCTGGTGTTACTGTATAATGCCCCATTCCCAGCAGTCACCTCTCCAGTCATCACCCAGACACATCCCCTGGTGTTACTGTATAATGCCCCATTCCCAGCAGTCACCTCTCCAGTCATCACCCAGACACATCCCCTGGTGTTACTGTATAATGCCCCATTCCCAGCAGTCACCTATCCAGTCATCACCCAGACACGTCCCCTGGTGTTACTGTATAATGTCCCATTCCCAGCAGTCACCTCTCCAGTCATCACCGAGACACGTCCCCCGGTGTTACTGTATAATGTCCCATTCCCAGCAGTCACCTCTCCAGTCACCACCCAGACACATCCCCTGGTGTTACTGTATAATGCCCCATTCCCAGCATTCATCTCTCCAGTCATCACCCAGACACATCCCCTGGTGTTACTGTATAATGTCCCATTCCCAGCAGTCACCTCTCCAGTCATCACCCAGACACGTCCCCCGGTGTTACTGTATAATGCCCCATTCCCAGCATTCATCTCTCCAGTCATCACCCAGACACATCCCCTGGTGTTACTGTATAATGTTCCATTCCCAGCAGTCACCTCTCCTTTCAGCAGCTGAATGATCTTGTTGGTGAGTTCCAGGATCTTCTGGTCACTGTGTCTCTCATGTATTAGTGAGTGAGGTGGAGGCACTGTGATGGGGCTGTGGGTCCTGCTTAGTCCGCCTGACACAAGAGGATGGCTGCTGGGTGTCTCACACTCACCAGATATCTTCTTCAAAACTGTGTAACCCTGCAAAATGGGGAGACATCAATATCGCTGCAAATACTCCCAGATCCCCTCACTTCCCCAGTCACGTCCCTGTATTATTACTAGAGATATAAGTTATGTCACTGTGATGCTCACAGATCCCCTCACCTCCCCAGTGATATCTCTGTATTATAACTATAGATATAAGTGATGTCATAGTGACACTCCCAGATCCCTTCACCTCCCCAGTCATGTACCTGTACTACAACTATAGATATAAGTGACATCACTGTGATGGTCCCAGATCCCATCACCTACCCAGTCATATTCCTGTATTATTACTATAGATATAAGTAATGTAAATGTGACGCTCCCAGATCCCCTCACCTCCCCAGTCATGTCTCTGTATTATTACTATAGAGAGAAGTGGTCACTATGATGCTCCCAGATTCCCTCACCTCCCCAGTCATGTTCCTGTATTATTATTACAACTCCCAGGAGTCTGATATACATTTGCTTCATACTGCTCCAATTATCATCTGTTACACATGCCAGGGATATTACGGTCTCTGCTTTAATACATCCTATATTTTGAGCAATATTTCCAATCCCCACAGTATCCCTTATCCAAAATGCTTGGGACCAGAGGTATTTTGGATATTGGATTATTCCGTATTTTGGAATAATTGCATACTATAATGAGATATCATGGTGATGGGACCCAAGTCTAAGCACAGAATGCATTTATGTTACATATACACCTTATACACACAGCCGGAAGGTAATTTTTGCTAATATTTTTTTAGAACTTTGTGCATTGAACAAAGTTTGTGTACATTGAGCCATCAAAAAGCAAAGGTTTCACTATCTCACTCTCACTCAAAAAAGTCTGTATTTCAGAATATTTGGATATGGGATACTCAACCTGTAGTAATAATAATAACGACACTAAAGGCTGCACCCCAGTATAAAAATAACAGATGTATTTAAAAGCAGGACACCACAGACCATTCCTCCAGTATTGTAGGACATCACCATCACTCCCAATGTATAATAATAATACCAGGACACCACAAGCTGCTGTCCCTGTATAATAATAACCGTACACAAAAACCTGCTCCCCCTGTATAACCCTAATAACAGCACACCCTATTCTGCTCTCCCTTTATATTAATAATAAAATTACACAATAGGCTGCTCCCCCAGAAAAAATATAATAGGACACTACAAGTCGCTCCCTGAAGGGTTAAACATGCTATATGAATTGTTATGTGTTTGAATAGACACGTATGCACTCTCTACAAGATGCCTTTGTCTGTTCATATAATATAAGGCTTGTGTGTGTCTTATCTTCAAGGACAATTACATACCAGATCAAAACTGTTACTTCTGTGTGTTACTAAAATATCCTGCATGTAATGTCGTATGCTACTTCTTTTTATCCAATCATATGCTTGCACATATTGTATACACCCATGTTTCTTTTCTATATAGTACGCTGTAATTTATTAAATAAACAGTGTGAATTTTTACTGCTTGTGTTGTGCATGTACCTTGTGGCTAAAAGTTCATACTCCAGACGTCTAAGAGGCCATCACATCGAGGGTTAAAGAATATAAGGGCAAATCCTTTCAGCTGGGGGCTATGTCCGGAATTCAGTGATCGTCCCTGAATGGTAAAGATAGAGAATTTATTGTCTGTCTTTGCTATGCGGGATTGCGGTCATACACTGAAGCTGAATCCGTGTCAGTGTTCCGGGAACACGTGACAAGGTAATATTTAAGTCCGGGACTTAATATTACGAAGTTTTATGTAAAAGCATAAAACAGGTATCAGGGATACCATAGAATCTTTAATGTCTGGGACTTAAAGATACGTCTGAGAAAGGACCCGGGGTCCAAGCGCAATTCTCCAAAGACGTCAGTATCTGGGATACTTAAAAATAGACCTGGGGTCTATACGTAACGTAGATTATACCTCGATTTGATCGTCTATATATATTCTTGTATGTTTGTAGTGAGATAAGTTCTTATATTTGGTCCAGACGGCTGGTAAGTTTTCGTCTGCCAGATATCTTTACTCAAACACTTTTCTTGCTTCCTGTCTAAAACGCTGTATTTTTCTGACATCTTGTACGAATGGTAAGTATCGTACCCGTCAAAAGATTTCATGTTCTCACTGTACAGATAATATTGTGATATTGTCAATGACTAATTAACTGGTTAGCTGATGCATGTATAGTAGAGTTGTAAATTTTAGATATTTTCCTTTAAAGTTGTACTGTTGATTTATATTACTGTCTGACAATGGGCTCTAGTCAGAGTAAAAAAAACTACATATCCCCCGCCCCTCCCTGGTGAGACATGCAAGATGTATGTCGCCCGCAACTCTACCTCAGAGTATTACTTAGTTAACCCATGGGTGGATAATTTAGCGGGATGGATAGAGAAAGCAGGACAGGACCCATTCCTACGGGAAGGCAGTAATTACCCTTTCTATATGGAGATTTAAGAAAAAATGTCAGTTTCCAACAGCACAGAAGCGAGGCAGTGAGAAACTGTATCCCTCTCGCCTCCCCCCTTGCATTCCAATGTATCCTGCGCTCAGAGACACAAATCTCTTGGCAGCAGTAACCCTTTCACACTAAATGGGATCGCCTCCAACTCCACTGCTGGAGGGTGCGTCCACTAGCTCTATCCCTAGCACCAATAACCCAGAGTTTAGATAATAGTAAAACACTGTCCCAAGCCCACTATTACCCTCGATGGCTGTATATCTTATTTGCGCAAAGCTTGCAAAGGACGCAGCTATACACATATGAAGGAGGTCTTTAAAACCCGTGCTCCTTTGCCTGTGCTTTTTTGCCTGTCGCTGTGGCTTGTAAACAGAAACCTTCATAGTCTGTTACTGCGTTTTGGAAAAGGTTTAAGGACTGCTGGACAGATGACGCTGGCTTACCTTTGCTTAACTCAGAAAGCTTACTCACTTCCCCACTCACTCATAACTATCGGAACTCCAGACGCTTTGACAGACAGAACCAACCCCGCAGTCAGGGAAGATTCCAAAGACCCCGCGCACTGACGGGGCCCGGAGGAGGGTATCCCAGCCTTTATTCAACTCACCCGTCATAGTAAAGATTCACCTCTGCTGCCACTTATTATAAATGGAAGTAAAATTTCCTTTTTAGTGGACAGCGGTGCAACAACCAGTGTTTTGTGTTCTGACCTATGCAGTATCCCCTCTCACCAGAAAAGATAGAAGGTCTCCGCCCCATGATACAGCAATTCTTACAACAGGGTATTCTCAGACATATTGTATCACCATACTGTACTCCTGTGAACCCTGTTGCCAAAGCTGATGGCAGTATAAGATTTGTACAGGATCTCAGAGCGATCAATCAGTTAATTGTCCCAATTGCACCAATTGTCCCAGATGTAAACTCACTCATTTCTGCAATCCCTGCAGATGCTGCGTTCTTCTCTGTAATTGATTTGAAGAATGCCTTTTTTTCAGCATACCTGTAGATTCACAGACACAATTACTTTTTGCCTTTTCTTTTGAGGGTAAACAACTTACCTGGTGCAGATTATTGACGCACCTGTTGTCTCCAGGCCACATTGAGGCCCTGGCAACCTCACCATGGTTCAGTCCTGCTACAGTATGCAGATGATCTGCTGCTCTGTAGTAAAACTGAGGAGGCCTGCCGAGAGAATGGTGTTTCATTACTAAACTGGCTTTGTGAATGTGGACACAAGGTGTCCAAAATAAAAATGCAATGGTGTAAAAAGCATGTTGATTACTTAGGTTTTGTGCTCACTCAGGGAGAGAGGAAAATCAGTCCACAACGCATACAGTCTGTATTGGGCCTGGTCACCCCAACTACCCAGAAGGAACTACTGTCCTTCCTGGGTATGGTAAATTACTGCAGACAGTGGATATCTGATTGCTCTTATTATGATAACATTTTGAGACAAGCCACACTGAAGGACAAACCTAAAACTGTACAATGGTCACAAGAAATGTTAACTGCATATGAAAGTTTAAAATGTATGTTGATAAAAAGTCCGGCACTTGGCCTCCCCAATTATGTACTACCTTTCCATCTATATGCAAGGGACAATTGTAAAACCATGGCGGGGGTGCTCACACAGTTTCATGGAGGGAAGTTGCGCCCCGTGGCATTTTTTTCCCAAAGTCATGCCAGTGTCTGTGCAAGGTATGCCTGCCTGCCTCAGGGCTTTGGCAGCCTGTGCAATGGTTGCAGAAATGGCCACTACCCTCACTTTGGGCCACATCACAGTACTCCACACCACACATGATGTCCTGGCAATACTTAAAAGCTTGCACACACAGCACATGTCAGCACAACGCCTTAGTGGATATGAAGTACTCCTTTTGAGTAACCCTACCCTTACCATTAAGTACACTGCTAGTTCTTCTGGCCCTGCACCCATTCTCAATGCCCTTTTAGGCTTGAAAGGTCCCGAGGATGAACCACCCGACCTACATGACTGTGCTGCTTCCATTGAAGCTGAAACTTCTCCCAGACTTGACATGTCTCCCGTTCCCATACCAGGCGCAGACATAGTTTTTGTTGACGGCTCCTGTAGTGGGCCCAATGACAATACATACCAGGCTGGCTATGCCATTGTCACCCTCCCTGATACTGTGTTGGAAACCCTACCAATACCTTATCAGTCCGCGCAAGCTGCAGAACTCATTGCACTCACTAGAGCATGTCCCTCCCTTGACAACGTCCATCTGCTCACTCAACTTCAAGCTGCTGCGACTAATACTGATCTCTCCGACTGGACTTACCCAATTCTGCAGAAAAATCCTAAATCAGGATTAATCTGCAAAGAGGGGAAACCCTGTATACCCCAGTCCAGTGCCCCTTTGCTCGTTGCCCAGTGCCGTGGTGTTGGTCACCGTGGTGAAGCCACAACACTCCTCCTACTAACCAATGATTTTTATGTTACTAATGCCAAATCACTTGTGGACCAGTATGTTAGCAGATGCATCACTTGCCTCAGGAACAACCCTAATAAAGCTAAACACCAGCATCTTGAATACCCCACAGAAAACTCTAGGATACTCACCCTTTGAAATACTAATGGGCAGGCCTTTTCCTACACCCTGGGCTAAGAAACCACTAGTAATACAGGAAGGAGATCTAGAACTCATCAGAGAAGAGTATGTCAGGTCCCTGATAACAAAACTGAATGAAATTGAACATGAGGTTGTTTGTAAAAACCCTTTTGAATCCACAGGAACCTACACACCCCTTTAAAGTCGGAGACAGAGTCGTGGTGAAGGTGCTCCCCAGGAACAAGAGCCCAGGAGACTTCACCTATGGTCCAGAGACAGAGGTCGTAGCAGTTACCCGAACAGCAGTCCTGACAGAGGAAAGTCCTACCTGGATCCATGCATCCCGAGTAAAAAAGGTTCCTAGACCAGACCTAGAGAGGGAAGCAAGTGATTCCAGTGAGGTACGAACCGGGGCAGACAGCCCTGACCTCCCACCTAGTGAAGAAAGAAGAACAGAAGAAGATGAGGAACCTGTCCCCTATCTCTATCCTGGGGACTATCTCGATAGCCCTACTGGCCCTCATTCACCTCACAATATGTGAAGTCGACATCACACAAACAGATGGGGTCCCCACCTTGTGGTACAATTCCTCCAATACACACGTAGCCACATACATCCTTGATTATTTTATGTTCCCCAAAATTGCTGATGACAAATATTATATACAACAAAGGAGGAAATCAGGAATGTCTGAGACAGTATATATTTGTGTTACTGACGAATGGTACTATGACATTAGATATTATGGATCTAATTGTAATTCCTGGGAAGCTGTGGGGTGGAATACAGGAGCAGATTGGAAATATGGCCCATCATTTGCAAAAAATAGATATAGCAAATATCCCCAAAACAAACCTTTAAAGCCCCATATTGCCACTTCTAAAGATATGGTGGCTATTACTAACCCTACCTTTGAAGACACCCTAGCTATTGAAACTGGTTTCTCTGACATTAATTTTTGGTTGGAATGGATGAAGTATAGTGCTAACAAACACAATAAAAGCAACTGTTATGTCTGTGGCAAATCTAGGCCCCACCTAGGTACAGTGCCCCTTAATATACCCCTAGAACAGGAAAATTGTTTTTTCAGCCTTTTTAATGACACCAAAACAAATGACAGTCAGTGCGAAATGTGGAAAAGGGAATATCCCATATTGTCAAAAAAATCCCAACCCAGGAAGCACCATAACCATATATCCTGGAAACTATACCTGTTATACATCTAACACCACCACAGGGAGAAATTTAAAAACCTTCCCACCAGGGTATTGTGCAAATAAGCATATTCATACTTGTAACTTTAATTCTTGTAGGCATTATAGTTTATTGTGTAATTCCCTGTGGAAAGAAACTTACCTCCAAAGGCATTGATAAGGCCCTGATGTACTATGATATAACCACCAGTCCTGTCACCTCCTCTGATAGTAAGGGACCCGACGATTATGTCCAATATCTCAAGAACTGGAGGAACAAGAAAGGAGCCTCACTTAAGAATCATGTCATATAACAATCATGATTCTAAGAGGGGATTGAAGGGTTAAACATGCTATATGAATTGTTATGTGTTTGAATAGACACGTACGCACTCTCTACAAGATGCCTTTGTCTGTTCATATAATATAAGGCTTGTGTGTGTCTTATCTTCAAGGACAATTACATACCAGATCAAAACTGTTACTTCTGTGTGTTACTAAAATATCCTGCATGTAATGTCGTATGCTACTTCTTTTTATCCAATCATATGCTTGCACATATTGTATACACCCATGTTTCTTTTCTATATAGTACGCTGTAATTTATTAAATAAACAGTGTGAATTTTTACTGCTTGTGTTGTGCATGTACCTTGTGGCTAAAAGTTCATACTCCAGACGTCTAAGAGGCCATCACATCGAGGGTTAAAGAATATAAGGGCAAATCCTTTCACTCCCCCTGTATAATAATAACAGGACACCACATGCCGCTCCCCTGTATAATAATAATAACAGGACACCACAGGCTGCTCCTCCTGTATAATAATAATAATAATAATAATAATAATAACAGGACACCACAGGCTGCTCCTCCTGTATAGTAATAATAACAGGACACCAAAGGCTGCTCCTCCTGTATAATAATAATAATAACAACAGGTCACCACAGGCTGCTCCTCCTGTATAATAATAATAATAATAATAATAACAGATCACCACAGGCTACTCTCCCGTATAATAATAATAACAGGACACCACAGGCTGCTCCCCCTGTATAGTAAGGCGCCATTACCTGATCTCCACGGACACTGGGAGGCAGCAGCTGTCGATGAAAACTCACTTCCTGTATGTGGAACGCACAGTCCGGAAGTAAGGTGGAACGCACAGTCCGGAAGTAGGTCATGATTGGCAAAGGCTGCTTTCTGGTTATTGGCCCTTCCCCTCTACACCACGCCCGCACCTCCGCCCCAGTAATATTTGAACCATAGATGTCCTCAGGGCAGGAGGCCGGCGGCCATTTTCTTGTAGACCAGTCCGGCTGCAGCAATAGGTTCCCAGGCCGAGTAGTGACGTCAGGAGCGGCGGCCATTTTCCCCTGGTCTGAGCTCCGCCTTCCTTCTATCATTCCCACAAGGCAGCAGGAGCAGAGAGCAGCCATTGCTGTGTCTGGCAGCAGGTAATGATATTATTATTATTATTCTATAGGCTGAGCAGCTCTGGTGTCAGGTTCTGTACTACAGGGGGAGCAGCCTCTGGTGCCTTGTTATAGTGCAGCTGGAGCAGCCTCTGGTGCTGCACTATCCCTGTACAGGTGACTGACACTCTAGCGTCCTATTACCGTAATACAGGTGGAGCAGACCCCGCCGTTACCGTAATACAGGTGGCGCAGACCCCGCCGTTACCGTAATACAGGTGGCGCAGACCCCGCCGTTACCGTAATACAGGTGGTGCAGACCCCGGCGTTACCGTAATAAAGGTGGCGCAGACCCTGCCGTTACCGTAATAAAGGTGGCGCAGCCCCTGCCGTTACCGTAATACAGGTGGTGCAGACCCCGGCTTTACCGTAATAAAGGTGGCGCAGCCCCTGCCGTTACCGTAATACAGGTGGTGCAGACCCCGGCGTTACCGTAATAAAGGTGGTGCAGACCCCGGCTTTACCGTAATAAAGGTGGCGCAGCCCCTGCCGTTACCGTAATAAAGGTGGCGCAGCCCCTGCCGTTACCGTAATACAGGTGGCGCAGACCCCGCCGTTACCGTAATACAGTGGCGCAGACCCCGCCGTTACCGTAATACAGGCGGCGCAGACCCCGCCGTTACCTTAATACAGGTGACGCAGACCCAGACGTTACCGTAATACAGGTGGCGCAGACCCCGCCGTTACCGTATTACAGTGGCGCAGACCCTGCCGTTACCGTAATACAGGTGGTGCAGACCCCGGCGTTACCGTAATAAAAGCGGCTTAGACCCCGGAGTTAAAGACCCCGGCGTTACCGTAATACAGGTGGTGCAGACCCCGGCGTTACCGTAATACAGGTGGTGCAGACCCCGGCGTTACCGTAATACAAGCGGAGCAGACCCCGGAGTTAAAGACCCCGGCGTTACCGTAATACAGGTGGCGCAGACCCCAGCTTTACCGTAATACAGGTGGCGCAGGCCCCGCCGTTACCGTAATACAGGTGGCGCAGAGCCCGCCGTTACCGTAATACAGGTGACACAGACCCCGCCGTTACCGTAATACAGGTGGCGCAGACCACGCCGTTGCCGTACTACGGGTGGAGCAGACCCTGCCGTTACCGTAATACGGGTGGCGCAGACCCCACCGTTACTGTATTTCCATAAATGGAACATTACAGGTGTTGTGTGTTGTGTCCTTTGGCATTGTACTATACAGGGGGAGCGACCTGTGTTGTATTAATATTCAGGGGAGCAGCATGTGTTGTCATAATATACAGGGGTAGCGGCCTGTACTGTCATAATATACAGGTGGAGGGTCCTGTGGTGTCTTATTATTATTATTATATAGGGTGAGCGGCATGTATTGGCTTTCTATATTAGCATCCTGTGCTGTCCTAGTAT
The DNA here is from genome assembly GCF_028390025.1 of Pseudophryne corroboree. NCBI lineage: Eukaryota > Metazoa > Chordata > Amphibia > Anura > Myobatrachidae > Pseudophryne > Pseudophryne corroboree. The sequence goes on along the minus strand of NW_026967522.1, from coordinate 1,140,977 downwards.
ACAGGGGGAGCGGCCTGTGTTGTCATAATATACAGGGATAGCATCCTGTGCTGTCATAGTATACAGCGGGAGCGGCCTGTGTTGTCATAATATACAGGGGTAGCATCCTGTGCTGTCATCGTATACAGGGGGAGCGGCCTGTATTGTCATAATATACAGGGGTAGCATCCTGTGCTGTCATAGTATACAGGAGGAGCGGCCTGTGTTGTCATCCTGTGCTGTCATAGTATACAGGGGGAGCGGCCTGTATTGTCATAATATACAGGGATAGCATCCTGTGCCGTCATTGTATACAGGGGAGCGGCCTGTTCTGTCATAGTATACAGGGGCAGTGGCCTGTGTTGTCATAATATACAGGGATAGCATCCTGTGCTGTCATACTATACAGGGGGAGCGGCCTGTGTTTCATAATATACAGGGGTAGCATCCTGTGCTGTCATCGTATACAGGGGGAGCGGCCTGTATTGTCATAATATACAGGGGTAGCATCCTGTGCTGTCATAGTATACAGGGGGAGCGGCCTGTATTGTCATAATATACAGGGATAGCATCCTGTGCCGTCATTGTATACAGGGGAGCGGCCTGTTCTGTCATAGTATACAGGGGCAGTGGCCTGTGTTGTCATAATATACAGGGATAGCATCCTGTGCTGTCATACTATACAGGGGGAGCGGCCTGTGTTGTCATAATATACAGGGGTAGCATCCTGTGCTGTCATCGTATACAGGGGGAGCGGCCTGTATTGTCATAATATACAGGGGTAGCATCCTGTGCTGTCATAGTATACAGGAGGAGCGGCCTGTGTTGTCATCCTGTGCTGTCATAGTATACAGGGGGAGCGGCCTGTATTGTCATAATATACAGGGATAGCATCCTGTGCCGTCATTGTATACAGGGGAGCGGCCTGTTCTGTCATAGTATACAGGGGCAGTGGGCTGTGTTGTCATAATATACAGGGATAGCATCCTGTGCTGTCATACTATACAGGGGGAGCGGCCTGTGTTGTCATAATATACAGGGGTAGCATCCTGTGCTGTCATCGTATACAGGGGGAGCGGCCTGTATTGTCATAATATACAGGGGGAGCATCCTGTGCTGTCATAGTATACAGGAGGAGCGGCCTGTGTTGTCATCCTGTGCTGTCATATTATACAGGGGGAGTGGCCTGTGTTGCTATAATTTACAGGGGTAGCATCCTGTGCTGTCATGGTATACATGGGGAGCAGCCTGTGTTTTCATTATATACAGGGGTAGCATCCTGTGCTGTCATAGTATACAGGGGGAGCGACCTGTGTTGCTTAAATATACAGGGGTAGCAGCCTGTGTTGTCATAGTATACAGGAGGAGCGGCCTGTGTTTTCATAATATACAAGAGTAGCATAATGTGCTGTCATAGTATACAGGGGGAGCGGCCTGTATTGTCATAATATACAGGGGTATCATTCTGTGCCGTCATTGAATACAGATGGAGCGGCCTGTGCTGTCATAGTATACAGGGGGAGGGGCCTGTGGTGTCTTGTTACTATTATTATATAGGGAGAGCAGCATGTATTGGCTTTCTATACAGAAAGAGTGGCCTGTGCTGTCATTGTATACAGGGGTAGCATCCTGTGCTGTCATAGTATACAGGGGGAGCGACCTGTGTTGCTAAAATACACAGGGGTAGCAGTCTGTGTTGTCATAGTATACAGGAGGAGCGGCCTGTGTTTTCATAATATACAAGGGTAGCATAATGTGCTGTCATAGTATACAGGGGGAGCGGTCTGTATTAACATAATATACAGGGGTAGCATCATGTGCTGTCATATTATACAGGTGGAGCGGCCTGTGTTGTCATAATATACAGGGGTAGCATCCTGTGCCGTCATTGTATACAGGGGTAGTAGCATAATATACAGGGGCAGCGTCCTGTACTGTCATAGTATACAGGAGGAGCGACCTGTGTTGTCATAATATGCAGGCGGAGGGGCCTGTGGTGTCTTGTTACTATTATTATATAGGGAAAGCAGCATGTATTGGCTTTCTATACAGAAGGAGCGGCCTGTATTGTCATAATATATAGGGGTAGCATCCTGTGCCGTCATTGTATACAGGGGGAGCGGCCTGTGTTGTCATAGTATACAAGGGGAGCAGCCTGTGATGTCTTGTTACTATTATATAGGGTGAGCAGCATGTATTGGCTTTCTATACAGAAGGAGTGGCCTGTGCTTTCATAGTGTACAGGGGGAGCGGCCTGTGCTGTCATAGTATACAGGAGGAGCGACCTGTGTTGTCATAATATACAGGGGTAGCATCCTGTGCTGTCATAGTATACAGGGGGAGGGTCCTGTGGTGTCTTATTATTATTATTATATAGGGTGAGCGGCATGTGTTTGCTTTCTATATTAGCATCCTGTGCTGTCCTAGTATACAGGGGGAGCGGCCTGTGTTGTCATAATATACAGGGATAGCATCCTGTGCTGTCATAGTATACAGCGGGAGTGGCCTGTGTTGTCATAATATACAGGGGTAGCATCCTGTGCTGTCATCGTATACAGGGGGAGCGGCCTGTATTGTCATAATATACAGGGGTAGCATCCTGTGCTGTCATAGTATACAGGAGGAGCGGCCTGTGTTGTCATCCTGTGCTGTCATAGTATACAGGGGGAGCGGCCTGTATTGTCATAATATACAGGGATAGCATCCTGTGCCGTCATTGTATACAGGGGAGCGGCCTGTTCTGTCATAGTATACAGGGGCAGTGGGCTGTGTTGTCATAATATACAGGGATAGCATCCTGTGCTGTCATACTATACAGGGGGAGCGGCCTGTGTTGTCATAATATACAGGGGTAGCATCCTGTGCTGTCATCGTATACAGGGGGAGCGGCCTGTATTGTCATAATATACAGGGGGAGCATCCTGTGCTGTCATAATATACAGGGGGAGCATCCTGTGCTGTCATAGTATACAGGAGGAGCGGCCTGTGTTGTCATCCTGTGCTGTCATATTATACAGGGGGAGTGGCCTGTGTTGCTATAATTTACAGGGGTAGCATCCTGTGCTGTCATGGTATACAGGGGGAGCGGCCTGTGTTTTCATTATATACAGGGGTAGCATCCTGTGCTGTCATAGTATACAGAGGGAGCGACCTGTGTTGCTTAAATATACAGGGGCAGCAGCCTGTGTTGTCATAGTATACAGGAGGAGCGGCCTGTGTTTTCATAATATACAAGAGTAGCATAATGTGCTTTCATAGTATACAGGGGGAGCGGCCTGTATTGTCATAATATACAGGGGTATCATTCTGTGCCGTCATTGAATACAGATGGAGCGGCCTGTGCTGTCATAGTATACAGGGGGAGGGGCCTGTGGTGTCTTGTTACTATTATTATATAGGGAGAGCAGCATGTATTGGCTTTCTATACAGAAGGAGTGGCCTGTGCTGTCATTGTATACAGGGGTAGCATCCTGTGCTGTCATTGTATACAGGGGTAGCATCCTGTGTTGTCATTGTATACAGGGGTAGCATCCTGTGTTGTCATAGTATACAGGGGGAGTGGCCTGTGTTGTCATAATATACAGGGGTAGCATCCTGTGCTGTCATCGTATACAGGGGGAGCGGCCTGTATTGTCATAATATACAGGGGTAGCATCCTGTGCTGTCATAGTATACAGGAGGAGCGGCCTGTGTTGTCATCCTGTGCTGTCATAGTATACAGGGGGAGCGGCCTGTATTGTCATAATATACAGGGATAGCATCCTGTGCCGTCATTGTATACAGGGGAGCGGCCTGTTCTGTCATAGTATACAGGGGCAGTGGGCTGTGTTGTCATAATATACAGGGATAGCATCCTGTGCTGTCATACTATACAGGGGGAGCGGCCTGTGTTGTCATAATATACAGGGGTAGCATCCTGTGCTGTCATCGTATACAGGGGGAGCGGCCTGTATTGTCATAATATACAGGGGGAGCATCCTGTGCTGTCATAATATACAGGGGGAGCATCCTGTGCTGTCATAGTATACAGGAGGAGCGGCCTGTGTTGTCATCCTGTGCTGTCATATTATACAGGGGGAGTGGCCTGTGTTGCTATAATTTACAGGGGTAGCATCCTGTGCTGTCATGGTATACAGGGGGAGCGGCCTGTGTTTTCATTATATACAGGGGTAGCATCCTGTGCTGTCATAGTATACAGAGGGAGCGACCTGTGTTGCTTAAATATACAGGGGCAGCAGCCTGTGTTGTCATAGTATACAGGAGGAGCGGCCTGTGTTTTCATAATATACAAGAGTAGCATAATGTGCTTTCATAGTATACAGGGGGAGCGGCCTGTATTGTCATAATATACAGGGGTATCATTCTGTGCCGTCATTGAATACAGATGGAGCGGCCTGTGCTGTCATAGTATACAGGGGGAGGGGCCTGTGGTGTCTTGTTACTATTATTATATATGGAGAGCAGCATGTATTGGCTTTCTATACAGAAGGAGTGGCCTGTGCTGTCATTGTATACAGGGGTAGCATCCTGTGCTGTCATTGTATACAGGGGTAGCATCCTGTGTTGTCATTGTATACAGGGGTAGCATCCTGTGTTGTCATAGTATACAGGGGGAGCGGCCTGTGCTGTCATAATATACAGGGGTAGCAGTCTGTGTTGTCATAGTATACAGGAGGAGCGGCCTGTGTTTTCATAATATACAGGGATAGCATCCTGTGCTGTCATAGTATACAGGGGGAGCGGCCTGTGCTGTCATAATATACAGGGGTAGCATCCTGTGCTGTCATAGTATACAGGGGGAGCGACCTGTGTTGTCATAATATACAGGGATAGCATCCTGTGCTGTCATAGTATACAGGGGGAGCGGCCTGTGCTGTCATAATATACAGGGGTAGCAGTCTGTGTTGTCATAGTATACAGGAGGAGCGGCCTGTGTTTTCATAATATACAAGGGTAGCCTAATGTTCTGTCATAGTATACAGGGGGAGCGGTCTGTATTAACATAATATACAGGGGTAGTATCATGTGCTGTCATAGTATACAGGGGGAGTGGCCTGTGTTTACATAATATACAGGGGTAGCATCATCTGCTGTCATATTATACAGGTGGAGCGGCCTGTTTTGTCATAATATACAGGGGTAGCATCCTGTGTCGTCATTGTATACAGGGGTAGTAGCATAATATACAGGGGCAGCGTCCTGTACTGTCATAGTATACAGAAGGAGCGACCTATGTTGTCATAATATGCAGGCGGAGGGGCCTGTGGTGTCTTGTTACTATTATTATATAGGGAAAGCAGCATGTATTGGCTTTCTATACAGAAGGAGCGGACTGTATTGTCATAATATACAGGGGTAGCATCCTGTGCCGTCATTGTATACAGGGGGAGCGGCCTGTGCTGTCATAGTATACAAGGGGAGCAGCCTGTGATGTCTTGTTACTATTATATAGGGTGAGCAGCATGTATTGGCTTTCTATACAGAAGTGGCCTGTGCTGTCATAGTATAGAGGGGAGCATCCTGTGCTGTCATAGTATACAGGGGGAGCGGCCTGTGTTGTCATAGTATACAGGAGGAGCGGCCTGTGTTGCTGTAATATACAGGGGTAGCATCCTGTGCTTTCATAGTTTACAGGGGGAGCGGCCTGTGTTTTCATAATATACAGGGGTAGCATCCTGTGCTGTCATAGTATACAGGGGGAGCGGCCTGTATTGTCATAATATAGAGGGATATCATCCTGTGCCATCATTGGATACAGGGGGAGCAGCCTGTGCTGTCATAGTATACAGGGGGAGGGGCCTGTGGTTTCTTGTTCCTATTATTATATAGGGTGAGCAGCATGTATTGGCTTTCTATACAGAAGAAGTGGTCTGTGCTGTCATAGTATACAGGGGTTGCATCCTGTGCTGTCATAGTATACAGAGGGAGCAGTCTGTGTTGTCATAATATACAGGGGTAGCATCCTGTGCTGTCATAGTATACAGTGGGAGCGGTCTGTGTTGTCATAATATACAGGTCTAGCATCCTGTGTCGTCATTGTATACAGGGGTAGTGGCATAAGTATAGTTTTTTCACTGGTATGCTACTCTGGGCTTTCTGGCTTATGCTGGTGTTTTGGGGTGCCACACCCTGCACCTAGATATAGCGCTAGGGACCCCAAATATACAGAGACGCCTTGATGCGGCTTTGGGGCTTATTCACACATTTGCGCAAATATGTGTAACGAAGATCTCTGAATTCTATTATCATGTGGGATTTATATCTGTTTACGGTTATCATTCAGGGTTCTGGGGGAAACCAATTGCCTTTCTTTCTTGCTCAGAAATACCCCTCCCTTTCGAGCACCTGAATGATATCACTAAGCTAATTGAGCATCTACCAATATATATGTTTGTAGTGGCATAATATACAGGGGTATCGTCCTGTACTGTCATAGTATACAGGAGGAGCGACCTGTGTTGCCATAATATACAGGCGGAGGGGCCTGTGGTTTCTTGTTCCTATTATTATATAGGGTGAGCGGCATGTATTTTATTTCTATACAGAAGGAGTGGCGTGTGTTGTCATAATATACAGGGGTAGCATCCTGTGCTGTCATAGTATACAAGGGGAGCGGCCTGTGTTGCTATAATATACAGGGGTAGCATCCTGTGCTGTCATAGTATACAGTGGGAGCGGCCTGTGTTGTCATAATATACAGGTCTAGCATCCTGTGTCGTCATTGTATACAGGGGTAGTGGCATAAGTATAGTTTTTTCACTGGTATGCTACTCTGGGCTTTCTGGCTTATGCTGGTGTTTTGGGATGCCACACCCTGCACCTAGATATAGCGCTAGGGACCCCAAATATACAGAGACGCCTTGATGCGGCTTTGGGGCTTATTCACACATTTGCGCAAATATGTGTAACGAAGATCTCTGAATTCTATTATCATGTGGGATTTATATCTGGTTACGGTTATCATTCAGGGTTCTGGGGGAAACCTATTGCCTTTCTTTCTTGCTCAGAAATACCCCTCCCTTTCGAGCACCTGAATGATATCACTAAGCTAATTGAGCATCTACCAATATATATGTTTGTAGTGGCATAATATACAGGGGTATCGTCCGGTACTGTCATAGTATACAGGAGGAGCGACCTGTGTTGCCATAATATACAGGCGGAGGGGCCTGTGGTTTCTTGTTCCTATTATTATATAGGGTGAGCGGCATGTATTGTCTTTCTATACAGAAGGAGTGGCGTGTGTTGTCATAATATACAGGGGTAGCATCCTGTGCTTTCATAGTGTACAGGGGGAGCGGCCTGTGTTTTCATAATATACAGGGGTAGCATCCTGTGCTGTCATAGTATACAGGGGGAGCGGCCTGTATTGTCATAATATAGAGGGATATCATCCTGTGCCATCATTGGATACAGGGGGAGCAGCCTGTGCTGTCATAGTATACAGGTGGAGGGTCCTGTGGTGTCTTATTATTATTATATAGGGTGAGCGGCATGTATTGGCTTTCTATATTAGCATCCTGTGCTGTCCTAGTATACAGGGGGAGCGGCCTGTGTTGTCATAATATACAGGGATAGCATCCTGTGCTGTCATAGTATACAGCGGGAGTGGCCTGTGTTGTCATAATATACAGGGGTAGCATCCTGTGCTGTCATCGTATACAGGGGGAGCGGCCTGTATTGTCATAATATACAGGGGTAGCATCCTGTGCTGTCATAGTATACAGGAGGAGCGGCCTGTGTTGTCATCCTGTGCTGTCATAGTATACAGGGGGAGCGGCCTGTATTGTCATAATATACAGGGATAGCATCCTGTGCCGTCATTGTATACAGGGGAGCGGCCTGTTCTGTCATAGTATACAGGGGCAGTGGGCTGTGTTGTCATAATATACAGGGATAGCATCCTGTGCTGTCATACTATACAGGGGGAGCGGCCTGTGTTGTCATAATATACAGGGGTAGCATCCTGTGCTGTCATCGTATACAGGGGGAGCGGCCTGTATTGTCATAATATACAGGGGGAGCATCCTGTGCTGTCATAATATACAGGGGGAGCATCCTGTGCTGTCATAGTATACAGGAGGAGCGGCCTGTGTTGTCATCCTGTGCTGTCATATTATACAGGGGGAGTGGCCTGTGTTGCTATAATTTACAGGGGTAGCATCCTGTGCTGTCATGGTATACAGGGGGAGCGGCCTGTGTTTTCATTATATACAGGGGTAGCATCCTGTGCTGTCATAGTATACAGAGGGAGCGACCTGTGTTGCTTAAATATACAGGGGTAGCAGCCTGTGTTGTCATAGTATACAGGAGGAGCGGCCTGTGTTTTCATAATATACAAGAGTAGCATAATGTGTTTTCATAGTATACAGGGGGAGCGGCCTGTATTGTCATAATATACAGGGGTATCATTCTGTGCCGTCATTGAATACAGATGGAGCGGCCTGTGCTGTCATAGTATACAGGGGGAGGGGCCTGTGGTGTCTTGTTACTATTATTATATAGGGAGAGCAGCATGTATTGGCTTTCTATACAGAAGGAGTGGCCTGTGCTGTCATTGTATACAGGGGTAGCATCCTGTGCTGTCATAGTATACAGGGGGAGCGACCTGTGTTGTCATAATATACAGGGATAGCATCCTCTGCTGTCATAGTATACAGGGGGAGCGGCCTGTGCTGTCATAATATACAGGGGTAGCAGTCTGTGTTGTCATAGTATACAGGAGGAGCGGCCTGTGTTGTCATAATATACAGGGGTAGCAACCTGTGCTGTCATAGTATACAGGGGGAGCGGCCTGTGCTGTCATAATATACAGGGGTAGCAGTCTGTGTTGTCATAGTATACAGGAGGAGCGGCCTGTGTTTTCATAATATACAAGGGTAGCCTAATGTGCTGTCATAGTATACAGGGGGAGCGGTCTGTATTAACATAATATACAGGGGTAGCATCATGTGCTGTCATAGTATACAGGGGGAGTGGCCTGTGTTTACATAATATACAGGGGTAGCATCATCTGCTGTCATATTATACAGGTGGAGCGGCCTGTTTTGTCATAATATACAGGGGTAGCATCCTGTGTCGTCATTGTATACAGGGGTAGTAGCATAATATACAGGGGCAGCGTCCTGTACTGTCATAGTATACAGGAGGAGCGACCTGTGTTGTCATAATATGCAGGCGGAGGGGCCTGTGGTGTCTTGTTACTATTATTATATAGGGAAAGCAGCATGTATTGGCTTTCTATACAGAAGGAGCGGCCTGTATTGTCATAATATACAGGGGTAGCATCCTGTGCCGTCATTGTATACAGGGGGAGCGGCCTGTGTTGTCATAGCATACAAGGGGAACAGCCTGTGATGTCTTGTTACTATTATATAGGGTGAGCAGCATGTATTGGCTTTCTATACAGAAGGAGTGGCCTGTGCTGTCATAGTATACAAGGGGAGCAGCCTGTGATGTCTTGTTACTATTATATAGGGTGAGCAGCATGTATTGGCTTTCTATACAGAAGTGGCCTGTGCTGTCATAGTATAGAGGGGTAGCATCCTGTGCTTTCATAGTATACAGGAGGAGCGGCCTGTGTTTCTGTAATATACAGGGGTAGCATCCTGTGCTTTCATAGTTTACAGGGGGAGCGGCCTGTGTTTTCATAATATACAGGGGTAGCATCCTGTGCTGTCATAGTATACAGGGGGAGCGGCCTGTATTGTCATAATATAGAGGGATATCATCCTGTGCCATCATTGGATACAGGGGGAGCAGCCTGTGCTGCCATAGTATACAGGGGTAGCATCCTGTGCTGTCATAGTATACAGGGGGAGGGGCCTGTGGCGTCTTGTTACTATTATTATATAGGGTGAGTGAAGGGTTAAACATGCTATATGAATTGTTATGTGTTTGAATAGACACGTACGCACTCTCTACAAGATGCCTTTGTCTGTTCATATAATATAAGGCTTGTGTGTGTCTTATCTTCAAGGACAATTACATACTAGATCAAAACTGTTACTTCTGTGTGTTACTAAAATATCCTGCATGTAATGTCGTATGCTACTTCTATTTATCCAATCATATGCTTGCACATATTGTATACACCCATGTTTCTCTTCTATATAGTACGCTGTAATTTATTAAATAAACAGAGTGATTCTTAACTACATGGTGTCGTGTATTATCTGTAACGTTAAGGATTGCTCTCACTGACGTCAGTGGCCATCACATCGAGGTAATCAAAGAGAGGTAGGGATCCTTTCAGCTGGGGGCTCTATGTCCGGAATTCAGTGATCGTCCCTGAATGGTAAGAATAGAGAATTTATTGTCTGTCTTTGCCATACAGGATTGCGGTCATACACTGAAGCTGAATCCGTGTCAGTGTTCCGGGAACACGTGACAAGGTAATATTTAAGTCCGGGACTTAATATTACGAAGTTTTATGTAAAAACATAAAACAGGTATCAGGGATACCATAGAATCTTTAATGTCTGGGACTTAAAGATACGTCTGAGAAAGGACCAGGAGTCCAAGCGCAATTCTCCAAAGACGTTAGTATCTGGGATACTTAAAAAAATATATAGACCTGGGGTCTATACATAACGTAGATTATACCTCGATCTGATCGTCTATATATATATTCTTGTATGTTTGTAGTGAGATAAGTTCTTATATTTGGTCCAGACGGCTGGTAAGTTTTCGTCTGCCAGATATCTTTACTCAAAACTCTTTTCTTGCTTCCTGTTTAAAACGCTGTATTTTTCTGACATCTTGTACGAATGGTAAGCGTACCCGTCAAAAGATTTCATGTTCTCATTATACAGATAATATTGTGATATTGTCAATGACTAATTAACTGGTGTTAGCTAATGCATGCATAGAAAGTTTTTGTAAATTGCATAGAAAGTATTTTTGTTGTGATATTGCATAGACAGTTGTTGTAAGTTGTTGTAGAAATTGCGTAGAAAGCTGGTGTAGATTGTATTCTTTACTATGGGAGGGGGTCAGAGTAAGACAGTCATTTACCCCCCACCTTTACCAGGAGAAACATGTAAGGAATATGTTGCCCGTAACTCCACCACAGATTATTATTTAGTTAACCCTTGGGTGGATAACTTAGCAGGGTGGACAGGGAAAGTTGGCAGCCCCAGCCCATTCCCCCGTGATGGTATTAATTATCCATTTTATATGGACATGATCAAAGGGCTTTGTCTGGGAGACAAGGAAGCCTGGCCGTGGTATGATCATGACCCACAATGGGACATGACATATATGCGCGCTGGAGGAGAGCAATGGCTCACGATAGCACCTCATTGGTATGACAAAAATATCAAGCAGAAACAGCGTAGAATAAAATCTGTAACTTCCCGACTACACAAAGCTGAGGAATTTAGAAGCAACAAGTTTCTGAAAAACTCTTCTCCTCCGCCCTACAGTCCCCTATACCCCTCCTTAAAAGATATAGATCTTTTAGCTGCAGTTGCTTTGTCACGAATGCCGATGCAAAGGGGAGGGGGAGGAGGGGAAGGGGAAGGAGAAGGAGGCTCAGTTGCTTTGTCACGAATGCCGATGCAAAGGGGAGGGGGAGGAGGGGAAGGGGAAGGAGAAGGAGGCTCAGGAGGAATAGCCCCCCCTGACAGTACCCTCCACATAGACGTAACCACCCCCGCCCCTAGTGCCCCTACTCCTAACAGACAAACCGCCTCCCGCCGCAACGCTGACTTAACTATTGCTACTGACAACCCTCTCACCCCCTCCACAACGCGATCCGGCACTGGTTTCCTCGGTGTCGCCACCCACCTGCCCTTCATGACAGTAGGGGATCAGTTGTTAAAGAAACCCATTGAAATAGAGGATTTAGACAGAATTGTTAAGAACTGTCCCAAACCCACTGTTGCACCTGACGGCTGCATAGCTTACTTGAAAAAGGCTTGCACAGGACGCAGCTATACTCAAGAAGATATGAAGCTGATCATAGATGGGGTTATAGACCATTACAACGGGTGGGATTGGAAAAAGATTCCCACCATAAACACTCCTACCACCCTTAACGATGCCGTTCGCTACCCTCTCAATACTGGGGACGGTGTAACGGAGATGTGGAAGGAAATTGAGACCCATATGAAAGAGATTTTTAAAACCCGGGCTTCTCTTCCCATTGCCGTAGCATGTAAACAAAAGCCCACTGAAACTGTCACTGAGTTCTGGAAGAGGTTTAAAAAGTGTTGGTCTGAAGATGCAGGTCTCACTCTTGTAGATACAGACCATTTACTAATTTCTACCTTTGTAAATAACTTGTTGCCATCTGTTATGGTCCCAGTTAAGCAAGGTGTTTCTTCCTGGACCTCTGATAATATTAAGGAATTTGAAAAGCACTTATATGAAAAGGAAGCTGCAGGATGCTTTGATGTTAAAAAACCCTTGCAGAATGCCCCAACTCATAATTACCAAAATCAGAGAGGTCGGGGAGATAGACGCCAGCAGCACTCCACTGGCCCACCCCGTAATCCAGCCCGATATCAAAACCCACAAGCCAGGCCACCCCACCCCCCTGACTCTGCCAGCAGGAAACAAACCTCCTGCTTCAACTGTGGAAGGGACGATCACTGGGCAAGGGATTGCCCTTGTCCCTCACAAAACCACCGACAGCCCCAAGCTCCGGCTCCCTCCCGGGATCATCCCCGACAGTCACACAACAACCCCTTTCAGGATCATGTCCGATTCCGAGTTGACTGGCAGGACCCCTCCCACTGACGGGGCCCGGAGGAGGGTATCCCAGCCTTTGCCCAGCTCACCAGACACTGGAAGGACCCACCGCTACTAACCTTGATTATAGGAAAGAGAGCAATCCCTTTCCTGGTAGATAGCGGGGCAACTACTAGTGTTTTGTGTGTCGACCTGTACGACGGTCACTTGGAAAAGACTGCTCCTTCAATGGGAATCAATGGGATACCCACAGATGCTTACCTGACAGATGCCCTTAGTGTCAGAACCACGGGAGGCACATATATGGGTAAACACAATTTCACTGTAATACCTGAATGTCCAATTAATCTTCTGGGAAGAGATCTTCTTAGCAGGCTCGAAATCTCCATTCTCCCTTCACCCACTGGCAGTGGCCTGGAGGTTGAGTCCCCACACCTACCGGTGTGGGAAGCAACAGACATTACACCTGATTTTGACAAAGTAAACCCTGCTCTATGGTCGGAGGGTCCCTATGACACTGGCCTCATTCCTTGCACACCATATAGAGCAACCCTGAAACCTGACACACAACCTGTCTATCAAAAGCAATACCCCTTGTCACAAGAGAAGGTTGAAGGTCTTAGACCAATGATACAACAGTTTCTCCAACAAGGCATTCTCAGACACGTAATTTCACCTTACTGCACACCAGTCAACCCAGTTGCTAAGTCAGATGGCAGTGTAAGGTTTGTACAAGACCTTAGGGCAATTAACCAACTCATTGTGCCTATAGCACCCATTGTACCTGACATTAACTCACTCATTTCAGCTATCCCTGCAGATGCTGCATTTTTTTCGGTAATTGATTTAAAAAATGCATTTTTTAGCATTCCAGTGGATGCACAGACACAGTTACTTTTTGCATTTTCTTTTGAGGGCAAGCAACTCACCTGGTGTCGTTTACCCCAGGGCTTCATTGACGCACCTGTTGTGTATAGCATTGTACTCCAGGCCACATTGGGGCCCTGGCACCCTCACCATGGTTCAGTCCTGCTACAGTATGCAGATGATCTGCTGCTCTGTAGTCAAACTGAGGAGGCCTGCCGGGAGGATGGTATATCACTGTTAAACTGGCTCTGTGAATGTGGACACAAGGTGTCCAAAACAAAAATGCAATGGTGTAAGAAGCATGTGGATTACTTAGGTTTTGTGCTCACTCAGGGGGAAAGGAAAGTCAGTCCACAGCGCATTCAGTCTGTATTGGGCCTGGTCACCCCAACTACCCAGAAGGAACTGCTGTCTTTTCTGGGTATGGTAAATTACTGCAGACAGTGGATATCTGATTGTTCCTATTATGATAACATTTTGAGACAAGCCACACTGAAAGACAAACCTAATATTGTACAATGGTCACAAGAAATGTTAACTGCATATGAAAGCTTAAAGTGTATGTTAATGAAAAGTCCGGCACTTGGCCTCCCCAACTATGTACTACCTTTTCATTTGTTTGCAAGGGACAATTGTAAAACCATGGCGGGGGTGCTCACACAGTTTCATGGAGGAAAGTTGCGCCCAGTGGCATTTTTTTCCAAAGTAATGCCTGTCACAGTGCAAGGTATGCCTGCTTGCCTCAGGGCACTTGCAGCCTGTGCAATGGTAACTGAAATGGCCACCACACTCACCCTAGGCCACACAACAATACTTCACACCACTCATGATGTTCTAACGATTTTAAAAGGGTTACACACACAACACATGTCAGCTCAGCGCCTCAGTGGATATGAGGTTCTCCTTTTGAACAACCCCTCACTCACCATTAAGTATGCCACCAACTCTTCAGGTCCTGCACCCATTCTCAACGCTCTACTGGGGCTCAAAGGTCCTGAAGACCACCCTCCTGAACCCCATGACTGCTCAGCTTCCATTGAGTCAGAAACATCCCCCAGACTGGACATGTCCCCTGTCCCTGTCCCCGACGCGGATGTCATTTTTGTAGATGGTTCCTGTAGCAGACCCAATGACACCACGTACCAAGCGGGTTATGCTATTGTCACTCTCCCTGACATTATTCTGGAAGCACAGCCCATTCCTTACCAGTCAGCACAGGCTGCAGAGCTCATTGCTCTCACAAGGGCTTGTCACCTTTACCAGAATAAACCAGTCACCATCTACACTGACTCCAAATACGCGTACGGCGTCGTGCATGACCATGGGGTCATTTGGCGACGCCGTGGTTTCCTTGGAGCTGATGGAAAAGGCATATCACATGCCCAACTCATCTCTGACCTTCTGCATGCCATAACCCTGCCCTCTGACATTGCAATCCTCCATTGCAGGGCACACACGGGGGGGAAGGATGCAGTCTCCCTTGGAAATGCTCTTGCTGACTCTGCTGCCAAACATGCGGCCTCACAGCCCATCACTCAGGCCCACATGTCCATCATGACCCCCCCAGCTCTCGACAACCACTACCTGATCACCCAGTTGCAGGCCTCAGCCTCCAATGCCGACCTAGCTGACTGGACTTACCCAGTTTTGCAGAAGAATCCTAAAACAGGATTAATCTGCAAAGAGGGGAAACCTTGTATACCCCAGTCCAGTGCACCCTTGTTTATTGCCCACTACCATGGCATAGGACACCACAGTAAGGCAACAACTACCTTACTCTTACGTAATGATTTCTATGTCACGGATGCCAAGTCATTAGTAGATCAGTATGTCAGTAGATGCATCACTTGTCTGCGAAACAACCCCAACAACCCTGACAAGGCAAAACATCAGCATCTTGAATACCCCACCACACCCTTTACACACCTGCAAATTGACTTCACCCATATCCCAGGTACTGGTAAACAGGAGTATGCCCTGGTCATTGTAGACATGTTCTCTCGATGGCCAGAGGTATTCCCCACTAAATCTGAGGATGCAAAGACAGTTGCTAGGATCCTAACTCAGGAAATCATCCCCAGATGGGGGTGCCCATTGCAAATCAATAGTGATAAAGGCTCCGCCTTTACAGCAAAAATTACACAGGCCTTGGTAAAGGCCCTGCAGGTGGAATGGAAGTTCCACATCCCGTATCACCCGCAGAGTTCAGGGGTCGTAGAACGCATGAATAGGACCCTCAAAGACAAGCTTAGGAAGGCCACAGGGGGTACCTTCCATAAATGGAAGAAGGTCCTTCCTATTATTCTAGCAGAGATCAGAATGACCCCACAAAAGACTCTGGGTTACTCCCCATTTGAAATACTAATGGGTAGGCCTTTTCCTACACCCTGGGCTAAGAAACCACTAGTAATACAGGAAGGAGATCTAGAACTCATCAGAGAAGAGTATGTCAGGTCCCTGATAACAAAACTGAATGAAATTGAACATGAGGTTGTTTGTAAAAACCCTTTGAATCCACAGGAACCTACACACCCCTTTAAAGTCGGAGACAGAGTCGTGGTGAAGGTGCTCCCCAGGAACAAGAGCCCAGGAGACTTCACCTATGGTCCAGAGACAGAGGTCGTAGCAGTTACCCGAACAGCAGTCCTGACAGAGGAAAGTCCTACCTGGATCCATGCATCCCGAGTAAAAAAGGTTCCTAGACCAGACCTAGAGAGGGAAGCAAGTGATTCCAGTGAGGTACGAACCGGGGCAGACAGCCCTGACCTCCCACCTAGCGAAGAAAGAAGAACAGAAGAAGATGAGGAACCTGTCCCCTATCTTTATCCTGGGGACTATCTCGATAGCCCTACTGGCCCTCATTCACCTCACAATATGTGAAGTCGACATCACACAAACAGATGGGGTCCCCACCTTGTGGTACAATTCCTCCAATACACACGTAGCCACATACATCCTTGATTATTTCATGTTCCCTAAACTTGCTGACAACAAACATTTCATACAGCAGGAAAGGAAATCAGGAATGTCTGAGACAGTATATATTTGTGTTACTGACGAATGGTACTATGACATTAGATATTATGGATCTAATTGTAATTCCTGGGAAGCTGTGGGGTGGAATACAGGAACAGATTGGGGATATCGCCCATCAGCTGCCAGAAACAGATATGGTCAACATCTGAACCTACTTCAAAGATTGTCTATTCATAAAATGGAAGAGGGCCCAGACTCATATCGGTTCAGGCTAAACATAGTGCATCCCAGCAACCGGGATAATGCAACTTATGTAGTTGGTATATGGTGGCAAGCAGGATACTATAGTGCAAGACAAAGGTTTTATTTATGGGATATGTACAAAAACCCAAAATATCAGCCCAAAATTGACCCCCAAAATAAACCCTTAAAACCCCATATTTCCACTTTTAAGGATATGGTTGCCATTAATGACCCTACTTTTAAAGACACTTTAGCCATTGAAACTGGTTTCTCTGACATTAATTTCTGGTTAGAATGGATGAAGTATAGTGCTAGCAAACATAATAAAAGTAACTGTTATGTCTGTGGCAAATCTAGGCCCCACCTAGGTACAGTGCCCCTTAATATACCCCTAGAACAGGAAAATTGTTTTTTCAGCCTTTTTAATGACACCAAAACAAATGACAGTCAGTGCGAAATGTGGAAAAGGGAATATCCCATATTGTCAAAAAATCCCAACCCAGGAAGCACCATAACCATATATCCTGGAAACTATACCTGTTATACATCTAACATCACCCCAGGGAGAAATTTAAAAACCTTCCCACCAGGGTATTGTGCAAATAAAAGAACAACTGTTTTAGTCAACCAAACTAGATCACTAGGCGACATTTATTATATATGTGGGGATATGAAGCTTAGAACTAAATTAGACACACCATGGTATGGTGAGTGTGCCCTGGCCAAAGTCATAATGCCACTCCTAATGATCACCGATGACCCCAATCCTCCCTCTAATACTCCTGCTAATCGAAAGAAAAGAGCACTCCCAGGAGGTAGCTTTGACCCCCACGTGTACATTGATGCTATAGGGGTCCCAAGAGGTGTTCCAAATGAGTTCAAAGCTAGAGATGAGGTGGCTGCGGGTTTTGAGTCATTGTTCCCTATAGTAACTGTAAATAAAAACGTAGCCTGGATTAATTATATATATTATAATCAACAAAGATTTGTTAATGATACCAAAGATGCTCTTAAAGGTATAGCTGAACAGCTAGAAGCCACTTCCCAAATGACATTTCAAAATAGAATGGCCCTTGACATGATTCTAGCAGAAAAAGGCGGTACATGTGTTTACATTAGTAAGGTGGAAGGCTGTTGTACATATATTCCTGACAACACTGGTCCCAATGGTAAGGTTACTTTAGCCATAAACAAGTTAGAAACCTTATCCATAGAACTCAAGAAAAATTCAGGTATTGATAACCCATGGAGCCAATATTTTGGGTGGTTTGAAAATTGGAAACAGGCTCTTGTGCAAATAAGCATATTCATACTTGTAACTTTAATTCTTTTAGGCATTATAGTTTATTGTGTAATTCCCTGTGGAAAGAAACTTACCTCCAAAGGCATTGATAAGGCCCTGATGTACTATGATATAACCCCCAGTCCTGTCACCTCCTCTGATAGTAAGGGACCCGACGATTATGCCCAATATCTCAAGAACTGGAGGAACAAGAAAGGAGCCTCACTTGAGAATCATGTCATATAACAATCATGATTCTAAGAGGGGATTGAAGGGTTAAACATGCTATATGAATTGTTATGTGTTTGAATAGACACGTACGCACTCTCTACAAGATGCCTTTGTCTGTTCATATAATATAAGGCTTGTGTGTGTCTTATCTTCAAGGACAATTACATACTAGATCAAAACTGTTACTTCTGTGTGTTACTAAAATATCCTGCATGTAATGTCGTATGCTACTTCTATTTATCCAATCATATGCTTGCACATATTGTATACACCCATGTTTCTCTTCTATATAGTACGCTGTAATTTATTAAATAAACAGAGTGATTCTTAACTACATGGTGTCGTGTATTATCTGTAACGTTAAGGATTGCTCTCACTGACGTCAGTGGCCATCACATCGAGGTAATCAAAGAGAGGTAGGGATCCTTTCAGTGAGCAGCATGTATTGGCTTTCTATACAGAAGAAGTGGTCTGTGCTGTCATAGTATACAGGGGTTGCATCCTGTGCTGTCATAGTATACAGAGGGAGCAGTCTGTGTTGTCATAATATACAGGGGTAGCATCCTGTGCTGTCAAAGTATACAGTGGGAGCGGCCTGTGTTGTCATAATATACAGGTCTAGCATCCTGTGTCGTCATTGTATACAGGGGTAGTGGCATAACTATAGTTTTTTCATTGGTATGCTACACTGGGCTTTCTGGCTTATGCTGGTGTTTTGGGGTGCCACACCCTGCACCTAGATATAGCGCTAGGGACCCCAAATATACAGAGACGCCTTGATGCGGCTTTGGGGCTTATTCACACATTTGCGCAAATATGTGTAACGAAGATCTCTGAATTCTATTATCATGTGGGATTTATATCTGTTTACGGTTATCATTCAGGGTTCTGGGGGAAACCAATTGCCTTTCTTTCTTGCTCAGAAATACCCCTCCCTTTCGAGCACCTGAATGATATCACTAAGCTAATTGAGCATCTACCAATATATATGTTTGTAGTGGCATAATATACAGGGGTATCGTCCGGTACTGTCATAGTATACAGGAGGAGCGACCTGTGTTGCCATAATATACAGGCGGAGGGGCCTGTGGTTTCTTGTTCCTATTATTATATAGGGTGAGCGGCATGTATTTTCTTTCTATACAGAAGGAGTGGCGTTTGTTGTCATAATATACAGGGGTTGCATCCTGTGCTGTCATAGTATACAGGGGGAGCAGTCTGTGTTGCTATAATATACAGGGGTAGCATCCTGTGCTGTCATAGTATACAGTGGGAGCGGCCTGTGTTGTCATAATATACAGGTCTAGCATCCTGTGTCGTCATTGTATACAGGGGTAGTGGCATAAGTATAGTTTTTTCACTGGTATGCTACTCTGGGCTTTCTGGCTTATGCTGGTGTTTTGGGGTGCCACACCCTGCACCTAGATATAGCGCTAGGGACCCCAAATATACAGAGACGCCTTGATGCGGCTTTGGGGCTTATTCACACATTTGCGCAAATATGTGTAACGAAGATCTCTGAATTCTATTATCATGTGGGATTTATATCTGGTTACGGTTATCATTCAGGGTTCTGGGGGAAACCAATTGCCTTTCTTTCTTGCTCAGAAATACCCCTCCCTTTCGAGCACCTGAATGATATCACTAAGCTAATTGAGCATCTACCAATATATATGTTTGTAGTGGCATAATATACAGGGGTATCGTCCGGTACTGTCATAGTATACAGGAGGAGCGACCTGTGTTGCCATAATATACAGGCGGAGGGGCCTGTGGTTTCTTGTTCCTATTATTATATAGGGTGAGCGGCATGTTTTGTCTTTCTGTACAGAAGGAGTGGCGTGTGTTGTCATAATATACAGGGGTAGCATCCTGTGCTTTCATAGTGTACAGGGGGAGCGGCCTGTGTTTTCATAATATACAGGGGTAGCATCCTGTGCTGTCATAGTATACAGGGGGAGCGGCCTGTATTGTCATAATATAGAGGGATATCATCCTGTGCCATCATTGGATACAGGGGGAGCAGCCTGTGCTGTCATAGTATACAGGGGGAGGGTCCTGTGGTGTCTTATTATTATTATTATTATATAGGGTGAGCGGCATGTGTTTGCTTTCTATATTAGCATCCTGTGCTGTCCTAGTATACAGGGGGAGCGGCCTGTGTTGTCATAATATACAGGGATAGCATCCTGTGCTGTCATAGTATACAGCGGGAGTGGCCTGTGTTGTCATAATATACAGGGGTAGCATCCTGTGCTGTCATCGTATACAGGGGGAGCGGCCTGTATTGTCATAATATACAGGGGTAGCATCCTGTGCTGTCATAGTATACAGGAGGAGCGGCCTGTGTTGTCATCCTGTGCTGTCATAGTATACAGGGGGAGCGGCCTGTATTGTCATAATATACAGGGATAGCATCCTGTGCCGTCATTGTATACAGGGGAGCGGCCTGTTCTGTCATAGTATACAGGGGCAGTGGGCTGTGTTGTCATAATATACAGGGATAGCATCCTGTGCTGTCATACTATACAGGGGGAGCGGCCTGTGTTGTCATAATATACAGGGGTAGCATCCTGTGCTGTCATCGTATACAGGGGGAGCGGCCTGTATTGTCATAATATACAGGGGGAGCATCCTGTGCTGTCATAATATACAGGGGGAGCATCCTGTGCTGTCATAGTATACAGGAGGAGCGGCCTGTGTTGTCATCCTGTGCTGTCATATTATACAGGGGGAGTGGCCTGTGTTGCTATAATTTACAGGGGTAGCATCCTGTGCTGTCATGGTATACAGGGGGAGCGGCCTGTGTTTTCATTATATACAGGGGTAGCATCCTGTGCTGTCATAGTATACAGAGGGAGCGACCTGTGTTGCTTAAATATACAGGGGTAGCAGCCTGTGTTGTCATAGTATACAGGAGGAGCGGCCTGTGTTTTCATAATATACAAGAGTAGCATAATGTGCTTTCATAGTATACAGGGGGAGCGGCCTGTATTGTCATAATATACAGGGGTATCATTCTGTGCCGTCATTGAATACAGATGGAGCGGCCTGTGCTGTCATAGTATACAGGGGGAGGGGCCTGTGGTGTCTTGTTACTATTATTATATAGGGAGAGCAGCATGTATTGGCTTTCTATACAGAAGGAGTGGCCTGTGCTGTCATTGTATACAGGGGTAGCATCCTGTGCTGTCATAGTATACAGGTGGAGCGGCCTGTTTTGTCATAATATACAGGGGTAGCATCCTGTGTCGTCATTGTATACAGGGGTAGTAGCATAATATACAGGGGCAGCGTCCTGTACTGTCATAGTATACAGAAGGAGCGACCTATGTTGTCATAATATGCAGGCGGAGGGGCCTGTGGTGTCTTGTTACTATTATTATATAGGGAAAGCAGCATGTATTGGCTTTCTATACAGAAGGAGCGGACTGTATTGTCATAATATACAGGGGTAGCATCCTGTGCCGTCATTGTATACAGGGGGAGCGGCCTGTGCTGTCATAGTATACAAGGGGAGCAGCCTGTGATGTCTTGTTACTATTATATAGGGTGAGCAGCATGTATTGGCTTTCTATACAGAAGTGGCCTGTGCTGTCATAGTATAGAGGGGAGCATCCTGTGCTGTCATAGTATACAGGGGGAGCGGCCTGTGTTGTCATAGTATACAGGAGGAGCGGCCTGTGTTGCTGTAATATACAGGGGTAGCATCCTGTGCTTTCATAGTTTACAGGGGGAGCGGCCTGTGTTTTCATAATATACAGGGGTAGCATCCTGTGCTGTCATAGTATACAGGGGGAGCGGCCTGTATTGTCATAATATAGAGGGATATCATCCTGTGCCATCATTGGATACAGGGGGAGCAGCCTGTGCTGTCATAGTATACAGGGGGAGGGGCCTGTGGCGTCTTGTTACTATTATTATATAGGGTGAGCAGCATGTATTGGCTTTCTATACAGAAGAAGTGGTCTGTGCTGTCATAGTATACAGGGGTTGCATCCTGTGCTGTCATAGTATACAGAGGGAGCAGTCTGTGTTGTCATAATATACAGGGGTAGCATCCTGTGCTGTCATAGTATACAGTGGGAGCGGTCTGTGTTGTCATAATATACAGGTCTAGCATCCTGTGTCGTCATTGTATACAGGGGTAGTGGCATAAGTATAGTTTTTTCACTGGTATGCTACTCTGGGCTTTCTGGCTTATGCTGGTGTTTTGGGGTGCCACACCCTGCACCTAGATATAGCGCTAGGGACCCCAAATATACAGAGACGCCTTGATGCGGCTTTGGGGCTTATTCACACATTTGCGCA
Organism: Pseudophryne corroboree; assembly: GCF_028390025.1. Lineage (NCBI taxonomy): Eukaryota > Metazoa > Chordata > Amphibia > Anura > Myobatrachidae > Pseudophryne > Pseudophryne corroboree. The sequence continues at coordinate 1,118,392 of NW_026967522.1, read as the reverse complement.
AATATGTGTAACGAAGATCTCTGAATTCTATTATCATGTGGGATTTATATCTGTTTACGGTTATCATTCAGGGTTCTGGGGGAAACCAATTGCCTTTCTTTCTTGCTCAGAAATACCCCTCCCTTTCGAGCACCTGAATGATATCACTAAGCTAATTGAGCATCTACCAATATATATGTTTGTAGTGGCATAATATACAGGGGTATCGTCCTGTACTGTCATAGTATACAGGAGGAGCGACCTGTGTTGCCATAATATACAGGCGGAGGGGCCTGTGGTTTCTTGTTCCTATTATTATATAGGGTGAGCGGCATGTATTTTATTTCTATACAGAAGGAGTGGCGTGTGTTGTCATAATATACAGGGGTAGCATCCTGTGCTGTCATAGTATACAAGGGGAGCGGCCTGTGTTGCTATAATATACAGGGGTAGCATCCTGTGCTGTCATAGTATACAGTGGGAGCGGCCTGTGTTGTCATAATATACAGGTCTAGCATCCTGTGTCGTCATTGTATACAGGGGTAGTGGCATAAGTATAGTTTTTTCACTGGTATGCTACTCTGGGCTTTCTGGCTTATGCTGGTGTTTTGGGATGCCACACCCTGCACCTAGATATAGCGCTAGGGACCCCAAATATACAGAGACGCCTTGATGCGGCTTTGGGGCTTATTCACACATTTGCGCAAATATGTGTAACGAAGATCTCTGAATTCTATTATCATGTGGGATTTATATCTGGTTACGGTTATCATTCAGGGTTCTGGGGGAAACCTATTGCCTTTCTTTCTTGCTCAGAAATACCCCTCCCTTTCGAGCACCTGAATGATATCACTAAGCTAATTGAGCATCTACCAATATATATGTTTGTAGTGGCATAATATACAGGGGTATCGTCCGGTACTGTCATAGTATACAGGAGGAGCGACCTGTGTTGCCATAATATACAGGCGGAGGGGCCTGTGGTTTCTTGTTCCTATTATTATATAGGGTGAGCGGCATGTATTGTCTTTCTATACAGAAGGAGTGGCGTGTGTTGTCATAATATACAGGGGTAGCATCCTGTGCTTTCATAGTGTACAGGGGGAGCGGCCTGTGTTTTCATAATATACAGGGGTAGCATCCTGTGCTGTCATAGTATACAGGGGGAGCGGCCTGTATTGTCATAATATAGAGGGATATCATCCTGTGCCATCATTGGATACAGGGGGAGCAGCCTGTGCTGTCATAGTATACAGGTGGAGGGTCCTGTGGTGTCTTATTATTATTATATAGGGTGAGCGGCATGTATTGGCTTTCTATATTAGCATCCTGTGCTGTCCTAGTATACAGGGGGAGCGGCCTGTGTTGTCATAATATACAGGGATAGCATCCTGTGCTGTCATAGTATACAGCGGGAGTGGCCTGTGTTGTCATAATATACAGGGGTAGCATCCTGTGCTGTCATCGTATACAGGGGGAGCGGCCTGTATTGTCATAATATACAGGGGTAGCATCCTGTGCTGTCATAGTATACAGGAGGAGCGGCCTGTGTTGTCATCCTGTGCTGTCATAGTATACAGGGGGAGCGGCCTGTATTGTCATAATATACAGGGATAGCATCCTGTGCCGTCATTGTATACAGGGGAGCGGCCTGTTCTGTCATAGTATACAGGGGCAGTGGGCTGTGTTGTCATAATATACAGGGATAGCATCCTGTGCTGTCATACTATACAGGGGGAGCGGCCTGTGTTGTCATAATATACAGGGGTAGCATCCTGTGCTGTCATCGTATACAGGGGGAGCGGCCTGTATTGTCATAATATACAGGGGGAGCATCCTGTGCTGTCATAATATACAGGGGGAGCATCCTGTGCTGTCATAGTATACAGGAGGAGCGGCCTGTGTTGTCATCCTGTGCTGTCATATTATACAGGGGGAGTGGCCTGTGTTGCTATAATTTACAGGGGTAGCATCCTGTGCTGTCATGGTATACAGGGGGAGCGGCCTGTGTTTTCATTATATACAGGGGTAGCATCCTGTGCTGTCATAGTATACAGAGGGAGCGACCTGTGTTGCTTAAATATACACGGGTAGCAGCCTGTGTTGTCATAGTATACAGGAGGAGCGGCCTGTGTTTTCATAATATACAAGAGTAGCATAATGTGTTTTCATAGTATACAGGGGGAGCGGCCTGTATTGTCATAATATACAGGGGTATCATTCTGTGCCGTCATTGAATACAGATGGAGCGGCCTGTGCTGTCATAGTATACAGGGGGAGGGGCCTGTGGTGTCTTGTTACTATTATTATATAGGGAGAGCAGCATGTATTGGCTTTCTATACAGAAGGAGTGGCCTGTGCTGTCATTGTATACAGGGGTAGCATCCTGTGCTGTCATAGTATACAGGGGGAGCGACCTGTGTTGTCATAATATACAGGGATAGCATCCTCTGCTGTCATAGTATACAGGGGGAGCGGCCTGTGCTGTCATAATATACAGGGGTAGCAGTCTGTGTTGTCATAGTATACAGGAGGAGCGGCCTGTGTTGTCATAATATACAGGGGTAGCAACCTGTGCTGTCATAGTATACAGGGGGAGCGGCCTGTGCTGTCATAATATACAGGGGTAGCAGTCTGTGTTGTCATAGTATACAGGAGGAGCGGCCTGTGTTTTCATAATATACAAGGGTAGCCTAATGTGCTGTCATAGTATACAGGGGGAGCGGTCTGTATTAACATAATATACAGGGGTAGCATCATGTGCTGTCATAGTATACAGGGGGAGTGGCCTGTGTTTACATAATATACAGGGGTAGCATCATCTGCTGTCATATTATACAGGTGGAGCGGCCTGTTTTGTCATAATATACAGGGGTAGCATCCTGTGTCGTCATTGTATACAGGGGTAGTAGCATAATATACAGGGGCAGCGTCCTGTACTGTCATAGTATACAGGAGGAGCGACCTGTGTTGTCATAATATGCAGGCGGAGGGGCCTGTGGTGTCTTGTTACTATTATTATATAGGGAAAGCAGCATGTATTGGCTTTCTATACAGAAGGAGCGGCCTGTATTGTCATAATATACAGGGGTAGCATCCTGTGCCGTCATTGTATACAGGGGGAGCGGCCTGTGTTGTCATAGCATACAAGGGGAACAGCCTGTGATGTCTTGTTACTATTATATAGGGTGAGCAGCATGTATTGGCTTTCTATACAGAAGGAGTGGCCTGTGCTGTCATAGTATACAAGGGGAGCAGCCTGTGATGTCTTGTTACTATTATATAGGGTGAGCAGCATGTATTGGCTTTCTATACAGAAGTGGCCTGTGCTGTCATAGTATAGAGGGGTAGCATCCTGTGCTTTCATAGTATACAGGAGGAGCGGCCTGTGTTTCTGTAATATACAGGGGTAGCATCCTGTGCTTTCATAGTTTACAGGGGGAGCGGCCTGTGTTTTCATAATATACAGGGGTAGCATCCTGTGCTGTCATAGTATACAGGGGGAGCGGCCTGTATTGTCATAATATAGAGGGATATCATCCTGTGCCATCATTGGATACAGGGGGAGCAGCCTGTGCTGCCATAGTATACAGGGGTAGCATCCTGTGCTGTCATAGTATACAGGGGGAGGGGCCTGTGGCGTCTTGTTACTATTATTATATAGGGTGAGCAGCATGTATTGGCTTTCTATACAGAAGAAGTGGTCTGTGCTGTCATAGTATACAGGGGTTGCATCCTGTGCTGTCATAGTATACAGAGGGAGCAGTCTGTGTTGTCATAATATACAGGGGTAGCATCCTGTGCTGTCAAAGTATACAGTGGGAGCGGCCTGTGTTGTCATAATATACAGGTCTAGCATCCTGTGTCGTCATTGTATACAGGGGTAGTGGCATAAGTATAGTTTTTTCACTGGTATGCTACTCTGGGCTTTCTGGCTTATGCTGGTGTTTTGGGGTGCCACACCCTGCACCTAGATATAGCGCTAGGGACCCCAAATATACAGAGACGCCTTGATGCGGCTTTGGGGCTTATTCACACATTTGCGCAAATATGTGTAACGAAGATCTCTGAATTCTATTATCATGTGGGATTTATATCTGGTTACGGTTATCATTCAGGGTTCTGGGGGAAAACAATTGCCTTTCTTTCTTGCTCAGAAATACCCCTCCCTTTCGAGCACCTGAATGATATCACTAAGCTAATTGAGCATCTACCAATATATATGTTTGTAGTGGCATAATATACAGGGGTATCGTCCGGTACTGTCATAGTATACAGGAGGAGCGACCTGTGTTGCCATAATATACAGGCGGAGGGGCCTGTGGTTTCTTGTTCCTATTATTATATAGGGTGAGCGGCATGTATTTTCTTTCTATACAGAAGGAGTGGCGTTTGTTGTCATAATATACAGGGGTTGCATCCTGTGCTGTCATAGTATACAGGGGGAGCAGTCTGTGTTGCTATAATATACAGGGGTAGCATCCTGTGCTGTCATAGTATACAGTGGGAGCGGCCTGTGTTGTCATAATATACAGGTCTAGCATCCTGTGTCGTCATTGTATACAGGGGTAGTGGCATAAGTATAGTTTTTTCACTGGTATGCTACTCTGGGCTTTCTGGCTTATGCTGGTGTTTTGGGGTGCCACACCCTGCACCTAGATATAGCGCTAGGGACCCCAAATATACAGAGACGCCTTGATGCGGCTTTGGGGCTTATTCACACATTTGCGCAAATATGTGTAACGAAGATCTCTGAATTCTATTATCATGTGGGATTTATATCTGGTTACGGTTATCATTCAGGGTTCTGGGGGAAACCAATTGCCTTTCTTTCTTGCTCAGAAATACCCCTCCCTTTCGAGCACCTGAATGATATCACTAAGCTAATTGAGCATCTACCAATATATATGTTTGTAGTGGCATAATATACAGGGGTATCGTCCGGTACTGTCATAGTATACAGGAGGAGCGACCTGTGTTGCCATAATATACAGGCGGAGGGGCCTGTGGTTTCTTGTTCCTATTATTATATAGGGTGAGCGGCATGTATTGTCTTTCTGTACAGAAGGAGTGGCGTGTGTTGTCATAATATACAGGGGTAGCATCCTGTGCTTTCATAGTGTACAGGGGGAGCGGCCTGTGTTTTCATAATATACAGGGGTAGCATCCTGTGCTGTCATAGTATACAGGGGGAGCGGCCTGTATTGTCATAATATAGAGGGATATCATCCTGTGCCATCATTGGATACAGGGGGAGCAGCCTGTGCTGTCATAGTATACAGGGGGAGGGTCCTGTGGTGTCTTATTATTATTATTATTATATAGGGTGAGCGGCATGTGTTTGCTTTCTATATTAGCATCCTGTGCTGTCCTAGTATACAGGGGGAGCGGCCTGTGTTGTCATAATATACAGGGATAGCATCCTGTGCTGTCATAGTATACAGCGGGAGTGGCCTGTGTTGTCATAATATACAGGGGTAGCATCCTGTGCTGTCATCGTATACAGGGGGAGCGGCCTGTATTGTCATAATATACAGGGGTAGCATCCTGTGCTGTCATAGTATACAGGAGGAGCGGCCTGTGTTGTCATCCTGTGCTGTCATAGTATACAGGGGGAGCGGCCTGTATTGTCATAATATACAGGGATAGCATCCTGTGCCGTCATTGTATACAGGGGAGCGGCCTGTTCTGTCATAGTATACAGGGGCAGTGGGCTGTGTTGTCATAATATACAGGGATAGCATCCTGTGCTGTCATACTATACAGGGGGAGCGGCCTGTGTTGTCATAATATACAGGGGTAGCATCCTGTGCTGTCATCGTATACAGGGGGAGCGGCCTGTATTGTCATAATATACAGGGGGAGCATCCTGTGCTGTCATAATATACAGGGGGAGCATCCTGTGCTGTCATAGTATACAGGAGGAGCGGCCTGTGTTGTCATCCTGTGCTGTCATATTATACAGGGGGAGTGGCCTGTGTTGCTATAATTTACAGGGGTAGCATCCTGTGCTGTCATGGTATACAGGGGGAGCGGCCTGTGTTTTCATTATATACAGGGGTAGCATCCTGTGCTGTCATAGTATACAGAGGGAGCGACCTGTGTTGCTTAAATATACAGGGGTAGCAGCCTGTGTTGTCATAGTATACAGGAGGAGCGGCCTGTGTTTTCATAATATACAAGAGTAGCATAATGTGCTTTCATAGTATACAGGGGGAGCGGCCTGTATTGTCATAATATACAGGGGTATCATTCTGTGCCGTCATTGAATACAGATGGAGCGGCCTGTGCTGTCATAGTATACAGGGGGAGGGGCCTGTGGTGTCTTGTTACTATTATTATATAGGGAGAGCAGCATGTATTGGCTTTCTATACAGAAGGAGTGGCCTGTGCTGTCATTGTATACAGGGGTAGCATCCTGTGCTGTCATAGTATACAGGGGGAGCGACCTGTGTTGTCATAATATACAGGGATAGCATCCTGTGCTGTCATAATATACAGGGGGAGCGGCCTGTGCTGTCATAATATACAGGGGTAGCAGTCTGTGTTGTCATAGTATACAGGAGGAGCGGCCTGTGTTGTCATAATATACAGGGGTAGCAACCTGTGCTGTCATAGTATACAGGGGGAGCGGCCTGTGCTGTCATAATATACAGGGGTAGCAGTCTGTGTTGTCATAGTATACAGGAGGAGCGGCCTGTGTTGTCATAATATACAGGGGTAGCAACCTGTGCTGTCATAGTATACAGGGGGAGCGGTCTGTATTAACATAATATACAGGGGTAGCATCCTGTGTTGTCATAGTATACAGGGGGAGCGGCCTGTGTTGTCATAATATACAGGGGTAGCATCCTGTGCTGTCATAGTATACAGGAGGAGTGGCCTGTGTTGCTGTAATATACAGGGGTAGCATCCTGTGCTGTCATAGTATACAGGGGGAGCGGCCTGTGTTGTCATAATATACAGGGGTAGCATCCTGTGCTGTCATAGTATACAGGGGGAGCGGCCTGTGTTGTCATAGTATACAGAGGGAGCAGCCTGTGTTGTCATAATATACAGGAGGAGCGTCCTGTGCTGTCATAGTATACAGGGGGAGCGGCCTGTGTTGTCATAGTATACAGAGGGAGCAGCCTGTGTTGTCATAATATACAGGGGGAGTGGCCTGTGCTGTCATAGTATACAGGGGGAGCGGCCTGTGTTGTCATAATATACAGGCGTAGCTTCCTGTGCTGTCATAGTATACAGGGGGAGCGGCCTGTGCTGTCATAATATACAGGGGTAGCATCCTGTGCTGTCATAGTATACAGGGGTAGCAATCTGTGCTGTCATAGTATACAGGGGGAGTGGCCTGTGTTGTCATAATATACAGGGGTAGCGGCCTGTGCTGTCATAGTATACAGGGGGAGCGGCCTGTGCTGTCATAATATACAGGGGTAGCATCCTGTGCTGTCATAGTATACAGAAGGAGTGGCCTGTATTGTCATAGTATACAGGGGTAGCATCCTGTGCTGTCATAGTATACAGGGGGAGCGGCCTGTGTTGTCATAATATAGAGGGGTAGCATCCTGTGCTGTCATAGTATACAGGGGGAGCGGCCTGTGTTGTCATAATATAGAGGGGTAGCATCCTGTGCTGTCATAGTATACAGGGGGAGCGGCCTGTGTTGTCATAATATACAGGGGTAGCATCCTGTGCTGTCATAGTATACAGGAGGAGTGGCCTGTGTTGTCATAATATACAGGGTTAGCATCCTGTGATGTCATAGAATACAGGAGGAGCAGCCTATGTTGTCATAATATACAGGGGTAGCATCCTGTGCTGTCATAGTATACAGGGGGAGCGGCCTGTGTTGTCATAATATACAGGGGTAGCATCCTGTGCTGTCATAGTATACAGGGGGAGCGGCCTGTGTTGTCATTATATACAGGGGCAGCATCCTGTGTTGTCATAATATACAGGGATAGCATCCTGTGCTGTCATAGTATACAGGGGGAGCGGCCTGTGTTGTCATAATATACAGGGGTAGCATCCTGTGCTGTCATAGTATACAGGGGGAGCGGCCTGTGTTGTCATAATATACAGGGGTAGCATCCTGTGCTGTCATAGTATACAGGAGGAGTGGCATAATATACAGGGGTAGCATCCTGTGCTGTCATAGTATACAGGAGGAGTGGCATAATATACAGGGGTAGCATCCTGTGCTTTCATAGTATACAGGAGGAGCGGCCTGTGTTGCTGTAATATACAGGGGTAGCATCATGTGCTGTCATAGTATACAGGGGTAGCGGCCTGTGCTGTCATAATATACAGGGGGAGCATCCTGTGCTGTCATAGTATACAGGGGTAGCATCCTGTGCTGTCATAGTATACAGGAGGAGTGGCCTGTGTTGCTGTAATATACAGGGGTAGCATCCTGTGCTTTCATAGTGTACAGGGGGAGCGGCCTGTGTTTTCATAATATAGAGGGATATCATCCTGTGCCATCATTGGATACAGGGGGAGCAGCCTGTGCTGTCATAGTATACAGGGGGAGCAGCCTGTGGTGTCATAATATACAGGGGGAGGGGCCTGTGGTGTCTTGTTACTATTATTATATAGGGTGAGCAGCATGTATTGGCTTTCTATACAGAAGAAGTGGTCTGTGCTGTCATAGTATACAGGGGTTGCATCCTGTGCTGTCATAGTATACAGGGGGAGCAGTCTGTGTTGTCATAATATACATGGGTAGCATCCTGTGCTGTCAAAGTATACAGTGGGAGCGGCCTGTGTTGTCATAATATACAGGTCTAGCATCCTGTGTCGTCATTGTATACAGGGTTAGTGGCATAACTATAGTTTTTTCACTGGTGTGCTACGCTGGGCTTTCTGGTTTATGCTGGTGTTTTGGGGTGCCACACCCTGCACCTAGATATAGCGCTAGGGACCCCAAATATACAGAGACGCCTTGATGCGGCTTTGGGGCTTATTCACACATTTGCGCAAATATGTGTAACGAAGATCTCTGAATTCTATTATCATGTGGGATTTAGATCTGGTTACGGTTATCATTCAGGGTACTGGGGGAAACCAATTGCCTTTCTTTCTTGCTCAGAAATACCCCTCCCTTTCGAGCACCTGAATGATATCACTAAGCTAATTGAGCATCTACCAGTATATAGGGGAGCGGCCTGTGTTGTCATAATATACAGAAGGAGCGACCTGTGTTGTCATAATATACAGGGATAGCATCCTGTACTGTGATAGTATACAGGGGGAGCGGCCTGTGTTGCTATAATATACAGGGGTAGCATCCTGTGCTGTCATAGTATATAGGGGAGCGGCCTGTGTTGTCATAATATACAGAGGGAGCGGCCTGTGTTGTCATAATATACAGGGATAGCATCCTGTACTGTCATAGTATACAGGGGGAGCGGCCTGTGTTGTCATAATATACAGGGGGAGTGGCCTGTGTTGTCATAATATACAGGGATAGCATCCTGTACTGCCATAGTATACAGGGGGAGCGGCCTGTGTTGTCATAATATACAGGGGTAGCATCCTGTGCTGTCATAGTATACAGGAGGAGCGGCCTGTGTTGTCATAATATACAGGGCTAGCATCCTGTGCTGTCATAGTATACAGGGGAGCGGCCTGTGTTGTCATAGTATACAGAGGGAGCAGCCTGTGTTGTCATAATATACAGGGATAGCATCCTGTACTGTCATAGTATACAGGGGGAGCGGCCTGTGTTGTCATAATATACAGGCGTAGCTTCCTGTGCTGTCATAGTATACAGGGGGAGTGGACTGTATTGTCATAATATACAGGGCTAGCTTCCTGTGTTGTCATAGTATACAGGGGCAGCGGCCTGTGTTGTATTTATTTTAATATTTATTTATTAGCAGTTTCTTATATAGCGCAGCATATTCCGTTGCGCTTTACAATTAAAACAACAGTAATAGAACAAAACAGGGTAAAAACAGACAGACATAGAGGTAGGAAGGCCCTGCTCGCATGCTTACAATCTATGGGGAAATAGGCATTAGTACACAAGGATAGATGCTACCTGTTGCATAATGGTCCACCAGCTTGCCAGTTTCTTAATGGGTTGTATGATATGATCACCCAGCGATGAGATGAGGTATAGATTGAGAACAGCAGAGGACTTGCGGTACTCCAGCTGATAGAGGTAGAGAAGAAGAAGTAGAATCAGAGAAGTGACCACTGAAAGAGCGATTAGATAGTTAGGATGAGAACCAGGAGAGGGCCGTGTCCTGAAGACCTAGAGATTGTAGTATTTGTATGAGAAGAGAGTGGTCAGCAGTGTCATAAGCAGCAGAGAGATCTAGAAGAATGAGTAGTGTGTAATGGGCTTTAGATCTAGCAGATCTTTGGTCAGTGCAGTGTCTGTGGAGTGTGTGGCATGAAAGCCTGACTGAAGTGGGTTTAATAAGTTGTGGGAGTTAAGAAAGTGTGTAAGGCGAGTGTAGGCAAGTTTCTCAAGTAGCTTGGAGGGACCTGGTAGCTGAGAAATGGGACGGTAGTTAGAGAGTGTGTTTGGGTCAGAGTTGTGTTTTTTTAGAATGGGAGTAATCACTGCATGCTTAAACAGAGAAGGAAAGATACCAGTAGAGAGAGAGATTACAGATTTTAGTTAAGGTTGGGATAAGCACAGGAGACAAAGTTTTACTGACCTGTGAGGGTATAGGATCAAGAGGAGAATGTTGATACTTCATCTTCACTTGTGGGATCAAATGAAGAGAAAGTGCCAGAGGGTTCAGGTAGGGAATTGAGCAGGTCACTGGCTGAGGAAGAGCATACCATTGCATCTCAGATTTTATCACTCTTATCCTTGAAGTAGGAGGCAAGTTCTTGTGCACTGATAGTAGCTAGTGGGGGAGGTGAGGGAGGGTAAAGAAGTGATTTATATGTATTAGAAAGTCGCTTGGGGTTGGTGACATGAGAAGAGATGAAAGATTGGACATATGTTTGGCAGTGTCCAGAACCTGATGATAGGAGTGGTAGGTGGTTTTATATGTGAGGAAGTCACTTGGATTCTGAGATTTATGCCACTGACGTTCTACTTTACGTGACAGTTTTTGTAGGTGTCTTGATGATTTAGAGTGCCATGGTTGGCATCTAAGCCTACGTGGAGTGTGATGGGAAGCTGGAGCTACTTCATCAAGGGCACTCTCTAGGGTCTTGTGCAGGTGGGATACAGCAGTGTCAGGTGTGGTAAATGTAGAGATTGGTGAGCGCAGTTGTTGCAGAGAAGTGGAAAGTTGTTGATAATTTGTATTGTTAGTATTTCTGCGGGTTAGAGGAGGCTTGCTAGGTTTTAGTGTCATAGAATTTAGAGTAATAGAAGAGATTGTGAAGGTGATCAGGATGTGATCAGAGAGAGGGTTAATGAATTCAGAAACTGAGCAGAGCCTGGTGAACGCAAGATCAATGCAGTGGCCCTTCTGGTGTGTAGTGATGTCAGACCATTGGGTGAGGCCAAGAGAGGAGGTTAGAGAGAGGAGTTTGGAGGCATGAACAGTTTGTGGAGTGTCAAGAGCTATATTGATATCGACCCATAATGATGGTGGAGATGTCAGAGGATAAGATGTGTGGGAGCCAGGCAGAAAAATCTTCTAGAAATTGTTGTTTGGGTTGCCCAGGAGGGCGATAGATAGCTGCAACACGCAGAGAGAAGGGAGTGAAAATCCTGATAGAGTGAACTTCAAATGATTTGAATGCGAGTGATGGAACCTGAGGTAGAACAGTGTATGTGAAAAGTTGGGACAGTAAGATTCCAACCCCACCACCTTTACTATTACCAGGCCTGGGGGTGTGTGTGTGAAGTGGAAACCACCGTGTGACAGTGCTGCATGGGAAGCCGTGTCTGATTGCGTGAGCCCGGTTTCTGTTATAGCCAGCAGATTAAAGTTGTGAGATATGAAGAGGTCATGGATGGATGTTAATTTGTTACAAACAGAGCGTGTATTCCATAAGCCACATTTTAGTGACTTGGAGGGGGATGGGAGACACGTGTTTATAAGGTTAGATGGAGTTCAATGTTGTTTTGAGATAGCTGTGTGTGAGAGGGACAGGTGGTTGGGGCCTGGATTTGGTGATATGGCACCAGCTAATAAAAGCAGAAGAGTGAGATAAATATTGGTGGATGTTTGCGAGTGTTTATTCTGGTGGCCAATTGTGGTTGTCAAAGTACTTGCAGAGAAGTAAGTATAAAGCTCATGAGTGGTTAGAAGAGGGGAGTGGAGAATAGAAGCTGTAATGTGCACAGAGGGGTGAGTTTTAGGGTGAGTGTAGAATGTGTTACATTTGGTGAGAATTCCATGAATTGAAATAAGAAACAGTAGTTTGATGAACATGCTGTGGTCGTTTGTGAGATAATTTTGGGTTAAGTGTTGTAGGAATAAGTTGTTTAAGTAAGTTACCTTTCCTTGATGGTGCTCAATGTTTGTTCAACTGTTTTTTTAACTATTCGTATAACACACTTCTTAATTCCACACTTATTAAATTCCACGCAAGCTACCCCCAGCAAGCTGACCCCTTGACATTATACAGTAACACCAGGGGATGTGTCTGGGTGATGACTGGAGAGGTGACTGCTGGGAATGGGACATTATACAGTAACACCAGGGAACGTGTCTGGGTGATGACTGGAGAGGTGACTGCTGGAAATGGGGCATTATACAGTAACAACAGGGGGCGTGTCTGGGTGATGACTGGAGATGTGGCTGCTGGGAATGGGACATTATACAGTAACACCAGGGGATGTGTCTGTGTGATGACTGGAGAGGTGACTGCTGGGAATGGGACGTTATACATTAACACCGGGGATGTGTCTGGGTGGTGACTGGAGAGGTGACTGCTGGGAATGGGACATTATACAGTAACACCAGGGGATGTGTCTGGGTGATGACTGGAGAGGTGACTGCTGGGAATGGGGCATTATACAGTAAAACCAGGGGACGTGTCTGGGTGATGACTGGAGAGGTGACTGCTGGGAATGGGACATTATACAGTAACACCAGGGGATGTGTCTGGGTGATGACAGGAGAGGTGACTGCTGGGAAAGGGACATTATACAGAAACACCAGGGGATGTGTCCGGGTGATGACTGTGGAAGTGACTGCTGGGAATAGGGCATTATACAGTAAAACCAGGGGATGTGTCTGAGTGATGACTGGAGAGGTGACTGCTGGAATGGGGCATTATACAGTAACACCGGGGGATGTGTCTGGGTGATGACTGGAGAGGTGACTGCTGGGAATGGGACATTATACAGTAACACCAGGGGATGTGTCCGGGTGATGACTGGAGAGGTGACTGCTGGGAATGGGGCATTATACAGTAACACCGGGGGATGTGTCTGGGTGATGACTGGAGAGGTGACTGCTGGAAATGGGGCATTATACAGTAACACCAGGGGACGTGTCTGGGTGATGACTGGAGAGGTGACTGCTGGGAATGGGACATTATACAGTAACACCAGGGGATGTGTCTGGGTGATGACTATATTACTGTTTGTGTCAGGTTCCTATAAGGTGTCAAGATGTCACTGTCTATGTCTCCATGCAGAAGGGGGAGTATATAGAGGAACACAGGGGTCTGTACAAGGACGTGATGATGGAGAATCACCGGCTCCTCACATCACTGGGTAAGAGGAGACTGTCATGTATTGTACAGGGGAGAGCAGGTATAGGGGCCCCCTATATACACACATTATCTGATAATCACATATATACACTGTACTCAGTCACTATGTGTCTCCTACAGATGGGCCCAGTAACAGAGATACCCCAGAGAGATGTCCCCGTCCTCTGTATTCCCAGGATTGTACAGAGGAGAATCACAGGACCGCACAGGAGGATCAGGTAGGTGTGATTTAGGGTCTCCCCAATATACCAAAGTGACTGTCACTATATGATCTGTAGACGAGCTGTGTGTCCTATAGACTGATATTATACTGTTTTACCTCAGTTTAATCTAACACTATGCAAATGCCATTGTATTATTTTTTGGGTTATTTAGGAAGAACGTCTGTCTGATATAAAGTCAGAACATATAGAGGGAGAAGAAGAGACGTATGTGACTGATATGAAGGGAGAAGATATAGAGGGAGAAGAAGAGACGCATGTGACTGATATAAAGGCAGAAGATACAGAGGGAGAAGAAGAGACGTATGTGACTGATATAAAGGCAGAAGATACAGAGGGAGAAGAAGAGACGTATGTGACTGATATAAAGGCAGAAGATATAGAGGGAGAAGAAGAGACGTATGTTACTGATATAAAGGCAGAAGATATAGAGCGAGAAGAAGAGACATATGTGACTGATATAAAGGCAGAAGATATAGAGGGAGAAGAAGAGACGTATGTGACTGATATAAAGGCAGAAGATATAGAGGGAGAAGAAGAGACGTATGTGACTGATATAAAGGCAGAAGATACAGAGGGAGAAGAAGAGATGTATGTGACTGATATAAAGGCAGAAGATATAGAGGGAGAAGAAGAGACGTATGTGAGGGGTGATCAGCAGTGTAAGGAGGAGGAGATCCCTACAGATATCAGCACAGGTGAGTAATAAACACTTATTACAGAAGTCACATATTCTCATTGCTCAGTCACTACAGCAATCTCTTATCCTACACCCTCCTCCGCCATCAGCCCTGTTCTCAGTTGGGTGTTTCTAACACAAGGCTATCCATGACAAATATCCCATGTAGAGAGTTATTACACACAATAGTATAATGTTATTAAAAATATCAAGCAGAAGTTTATTATTAGTGATTTATATATAAATGTGTATATATGTATGTATATAATATAATTAGTAATGTTTTTTGTGGAGTGCCTAATTTATATGCATTTTGTTAGATGATGCAGGTAGGAAATATTTCCTGCTATACAGTAGACCTGAGCTCACCAAATACAATTCGTATAAGATTCAGAAATAAAATGAAATTTGAATCTAGAACTTCAAGTAAAACAGATTAAAAGCTTATCACAAGTACATATCTGTATAATCAGAAGACAAGCGTTTTGCACGTGTTGTCACCCTTGCATGGGCGGGCTTGTTCTTATCCACTCCAATTCACTCTAAATCCAAATTGCGTGTCTTCCAACGCGTTTCGTCAATAGTGACTTCTTCAGGGAGTTTTGTGTTAAAGGCTTTATCCTCAAATATCAGTTGTGTAGACCTGAAATAATTGTGTAACCTTCAGACGGTAATTGTGGACTTGTTCATGATGAACACATTCCTAATTACTTGTGAATAATAGTTCCTGCTCTGTGCAGTTCTGAGGTTATGACTTTAGGGAATGTAATGGTCAGATCCAATATTGCTCAATCTAAGGTCTCCCAGTAGCCTTACTACATACATAAATGTGTCTTGCACTCACTATATTAACTAACAATAATAAACAGTGGAGTTTTAGTTCATGTATTGCTCAGTGCATTTAAGCCTGCAGCCCCCGACAAGGGACCCCACTATACTGCAGGTCCTACTCTATTGCCCAAAATAATTACCATAAAAACAGCTATCACATTAGTGTTAAACTTTAGGTTTGCTCGCAGCGGTGGAACAGTGGCCAAAAGGCTTGAATTGTTTTTTAGAGCACCAGTCTGATGTGCCACCACATCTCACGTGGCCCTCCAATTCACCAGATCTGGGGCTGTGGGACTGCTTGGCTGGGTCCGGCATTGTACTGTTGGAGCAGTTCCTGATGCGTTTGGAACGATTGGTGGTTGCTAGGGGCCCTAAATGCCTGTGGTCCCGATTTGTCATGATCTACTTTCACCCACTGTTCCGCCGCTGAGATTCTTGGTGTCCATGCTTCTTCCACTGTAGATGGATACTACTCACTGTCTACAAAGGATCACCAACAAACAAATGCCGGTCTCGGGCAAAACCAATGGCTCCCTTTTGCCAGTCGCATCACGTGCAGGACCCATGGTTCCATCTGAAAAAGAAACAACATCTCAACAAATTTGCATTGTATCAATACCTCAGACATTCACAATGATCACCCAGTAACTTTAGTGTCACCATCTACACGCATGTGCACGTCAGTTTTAGTTTGGTGCGGCAGGAGCCAGACCATGGTCAGAGGGCTGCTGTTTTTTAGCAGCCATAAGTTTTCTTATTTTTCATACGTCCTAGAGGATGCTGGGGTCACTTCAGAACCATGGGGCATAGACAGATCCGCAGGAAACGTGGGCACTTTAAGGCTTTTCCAGAGTGTGAACTGGCTCCTCCCTCTATGTCCTCCTCCAGACCTCAGTTTAGAATCTGTGCCCAGGCAGACTGGACGCACTCCAGGGGAGCTCTACTGAGTTTCTCTGAAAATATTTATGTTAGGTTTTTTATTTACAGGGAGCACTGCTGGCAACAGCCTCCCTGCTTCGTGGGACCTAAAGGAGGAAGTAGGAACCAACTTCAGTGAGTTTCATGGCTCTGCTTCTAAGCTGACAGGACACCATTAGCTCCTGAGGGGTACTGAACGCTAGCTGCGGCTATGTGCTCACTCCCACAGCCTGCCGTCACCCCCCTTACAGCGCCAGAAGTCAGAAGACAGAGTGTAAGAGGAAAAGACTCTTCAACATCGGGATGGTTAGAAAGGTACCGCGCAGCGGGGGGGGGGGGGGGGGACACGCTGCGCGCCATGCTCCCACACACACAGGCACTGCAGGGTGCGGGGGGGCGCCCTGGGCAGCATGAACCCTGGCAGATTAGGGGCATTAGTTGCTGCGGCACAGTCCTACCCCCGCCAGTATAAACATGAGTCTCTCTAAGTCTGAGTGAAAGCGCGCCATTACAGGGGCGGGGCTTCTTCCTCAGACAGACAGCACACTGCTCAGCGCCATTTTCTTTCCCTCCAAGCTGGTCCTCCTCCACTGCTGTAACAAGTATCAGGGTGCAAAACAGGAGGAACGCAGTGAAATTTGGTGCTATGTACATTGTGTAATTATAAAAGCGCAGCAGCTCTGTTGGCATTTTGTGTTTCACAGACAATTTATTACTGGCGCTGAGTTGTGAGCTGGCAATTCCTTCTGTATCCTTCTGACAGATTTTACTGTGGGTCTGTCCCCTATAAGCCCCGGAGTGTCTGTGGTGTGGTGTACACGTGTGTGGCATGTCTGAGGCAGGGAGCTCTTCCCCTGAGGAAGCCATTTTGGGGACACGGTTGTAATGTGGTGGCGCTACCGGCACACCACGAGCCTGAATGGGTGAAAGAATTACGTGATAGTGTGAGTCATATCAGTAAGAGATTGGATAAGTCTGAGTCTCATGCAGAAACCTGGAGAAAGTCTGTGGAAGATGTGATTTGCAAAACTCTGTTTTCATCCACAGGGGATCCCTCTGGGTCCCATAAGAGGTCATTTGCTCAGGTTATACAGACTGACACCAACACGGACGCTGATTCCTGTGTCGACACTGGTGATTCCAGGGCAATAGATCCAAAATTAGCTAAAAACATTCAGTACATGATTGTGGCTATAAAGAAGGTGTTAGAGGTTACAGAGATCCCTTCTTTACCTCAGCAGAAGGTTTACCTCTATAAAGAAAAGAAAACTAATGTAACGTTTCCTCCTTCTCATGAACTGAACACTCTCTTTGAGGGTGTCTGGGCAAACCCTGAAAAGAAATTTCAGATCCCCAAAAGAATTCAGGCTACTTATCCTTTCCCGGTAGAGGACAGGACAAAGTGGGAGTCACCCCCCGTTTTAGACAGGGCCCTGTCACGGTTAACAAAAAAGGTGATTTTCCCTGCACCTGGGACGGCTGCTCTCAAGGAGCCGGCAGAACGCAAGTTGCAGACTACATTGAAATCTATTTATGTGGCCAATGGGACACTACTCATGGCCTACCATTGCCTGTGTGTGGGTGAGTAGTGCTATTGAAAAGTGGTCAGATAACTTGTCTTCTGAAATTGACACAATAGATAGAGACGAGGTTCTCCTTACGTTGGGTCATATAAAAGACCCAGCATACATGTGTGAAGCTATGAGAGATATTGGGCTCTTGGGATCAAGAGCATCTACCATGGCATTATCGGCACGGAGGGCATTGTGGATTCGCCAGTGGAATGCTGACGCAGATTCCAAAAGAAATATGGAGTCTCTCCCGTATAAAGGGGAGGCCTTGTTTGGTGATGGGCTAGATGCTTTAGTTTCTGCGGCTACCGCAGGTAAATCAACTTTTTTGCCTTATGCTCCTACGCCGGCAAAGAAACCTCATCACTTTCAGATGCAGTGCTTTCGGCCCAATAGATACAAAAAGGCTAAAGGTTCCCCTTTCTTGGCATGTAGAGGAAGGGGACGAGGAAAAAGGTCCTCAGCGTCCCCAGGATCACAGGAGCAGAAATCACCTGCTTCTGCCAAGTCTACAACATGATGCTGGGGCTCCCTTGCGGGAGTCTGCCCGGATGGGGGCACGTCTGCAGCTTTTTAGTCAGTTCTGGGTTCATTCTGGCCTAGACCCGTGAGTCTTACAAATTGTGTCCCACGGGTACAAATTGGACTTTCAAGACGTTCCCCTGCACCACTTTTTCAAATCGGCCTTACCAGTTTCTCTCCCCGACAGGGAGCTGGTAACTGTAGCAATACAAAAATTGTGTCAGGATCAAGTCATTGTCCTGGTTCCCCTCTCACAACAGGGAGAAGGTTTTTATTCAAGCCTCTTCGTAGTTCCGAAGCCGGAACGGCTCGGTCAGACCGATCCTGAACCTAAAATCTCTGAATCTATACCTGAAACGGTTCAAATTCAAGATAGAATCTCCGACAGCAGTGATCTCCAGTCTGGAGGAAGGGGATTTTATGGTATCAGTGGACATAAAAGATGCCTACTTACATGTTCACATTTATCCTCCGCATCAAGCTTATCTGAGTTCGCGGTACAGGATTGTCATTACCAATTTCAGACATTGCCGTTTGGACTCTCCACGGCACTGAGGGTCTTCACCAAGGTGATGGCAGAGATGATGGTCCTCCTTCATCAGAAAGGAGTCCATATAATTCCTTACCTGGACGATCTCCTAATAAAAGCGAGGTACAGGGAATGGTCGGTGCAGAACATTGCACTCTCCCCGACAGTGCTTCAACAACACGATTGGATCATAAACATTCCAAAATCACAATTGGAACCTACAACAAAGTTATCCTTTCTGGGAATTATTCTGGACACAGAAATACAGAGGGTATTTCTTCCAGTGGAAAAGGCTCTGGAAATCCAGAAAATGGTCAAATTCTGAAACCGATAAGAGTGTCAATTCATCAATGCATTTGGTTGTTGGGAAAGATGGTAGCGGCCTTCGAGACCTTGCAGTTTGACCGATTCCATACCGGGGTATTCCAGTGGGCTATATTGGACAAGTGGTCCGGATCCCATCTACACATGCACCAGAGGATAATCCTGCCATCAAAAGCCAGAATTTCGCTCCTGTGGTGGCTACACAGTGCTCACCTACTGCAGGGTCGCAGGTTCGAGATTCAGGACTGGTTCCTGGTAACCACGGATGCAAGTCTGCAAGGCTGTGGGGCAGTCACACGGAGTAAGCTTCCAAGGAAGATGGTCAAGTCAGAAAACTTATCTTCACATAAACGTTCTGGAGTTGAGAGCCATTTACAACGGCCTTCTACAAGCAAAGCATCTTCTTCAAGATCTACCCGTACAGATCCAGTCCGACAATGTAACAGCAGTGGCGTACATAAACAGTCAGGGCAGAATAAAAAGCATAGCGGCGATGGCAGAGGCGACAAGAATCCTCCTCTGGGCGGAAAAACATGCAAGCGCTCTCTGCAATTTTCATTCCGGGAGTGGACAACTGGGAAGCAGACTACCTCAGCAGACATGATCTCCATCCAGGAGAATGGGGCCTCCACCCACACGTCTTCGCAGAGGTGGCAGATCTTTGGTGAGTCCCTCAAGTAAACATGATGGCATCTCGTCTCATCAAGAGGCTTCAGAGATATTATTCCAGGTCGAGAGACCCTCAAGCAATAGCAGTGGATGCACTGGTGACACAGTGGGTGTTTCAGTCGGTGTATGTCTTCCCTCCACTTCCACTGATTCCAGTGATCCTCATTGTCCCAGACTTGCCAAGGAGGGCTTGGTATCCAGATCTTCAAGATTTACTCATAGAAGATCCTCAACCTCTTCCTCTTCGCGAGGACCTGCTGCAGCAGGGGTCGTGCATGTATCAAGACTTATCGCGGCAACGTTTGACGGCATGGCTGTTGAACGCCAGATCCTAGCCCGAAAGGGTATTCCAGAAGAAGTCATTCCCACTTTAATTTGGGCCAGGAAAGGAGTAACATCTAAACATTACCACCATATTTGGAGAAAATATGTATCTTGGTGTGAATCCAAGAAGGCTCCAACGGAAGAGTTTCACTTGGGACGTTTTTCTCCATTTTCTACAGGCGGGTGTGGATGCATGTCTGAAATTGGGCTCCATTAAGGTCCACATTTCGGCCTTATCAATTTTCTTTCAGAAACAGTTGGCCTCCCTTCCAGAAGTTCAGATGTTCGTGAAAGGGGTTTTGCCCATCCAGCTTCCATTTGCACCGTGGGATCTTAACATGGTGTTACAGTTCCTTCAATCACATTGGTTTGAACCTCTACAGGAGATAGATAAAATTTCTCACTTGGAAAGTGGTCATACTGTTGGCCGTAGCATCCGCAAGGCGGGTGCCTGAGTTAGCGGCCTTGTCTCACAAGAGCCCTTACTTGATCTTCCATGAAGATGGGGCGGAGTTAAGAACTCAGCAGCAATTTCTTCCGAAGGTGGTTTCCTCTTTCCATATAAACCAGCCTATTGTGGTGCTAGTGGCTACTGACACCTTCTCTGCATCAAAGTCCCTAGATGTGGTCAGGGCTTTGAAAATTTATGTCGCAAGGACTGCTCAAATTTGGAAAACAGAGGCTCTGTTTGTCCTGTATGCTCCCAACAAGATTGGGTATCCTGCTTCTAAGCAGACCATTGCGCGCTGGATCAGAGGTACGATTCATTCCACGACAGGATTGCCGTTACCGAGTTCGGTGAATGCCCATTCTACTAGAAAGGTGGGCACTTCCTGGGCAGCTGCCCGGGGTGTCTCAGCGTTGCAACTTTGCAGAGCGGCTACTTGGTTGGGGGGCAAACACGGATGCCAAGTTTTACAGGTTTGATACCTTGGCCGATGATGACCTCAAGTTTGGTCAATCAGTGTTGCAGGGTCATCCGCACTTTCCCGCCCGTTCTGGAGCTTTGTTATAACCCCTTGGTTCTGAAGTGACCCTAGCATCCTCTACGGACTAGGAGAAAAGGATTTACCAGTAGGTATTAAAAAAATTACTATTTTTTTGGAGTGATCTTTCTAAAAAGCATCTTATACGCACCTTAGAGTCGCTCCAACAACTCCCCGCTGGGAGACAACGCTTACCCACATGTACAATGAGGCAGGCACAGGTTCTGGTGAACCTTCTTGGGCTACTTTGCACAGACATTATCCAATGTAGCTGAGCAGTTTATACCAGCTCCTATACCAGTGATAGGTTTCCCTATTAACCCTTACATGCAACATTCATTCTGATGTTTATACACCTATGGAATTGTCAGCCTCTCAAAAAAGCAGCCTGAAAGGTTGGTGGTAAGTAAATCACATAGACATGATACAACATCTTCACAGTCTACACATGATTTAGATGAGGATTCGTTGAAGAGGGTGAGGACTCATTGCACTGCCGATGATCTCAGCTCAGTCGACATACCTGAGCTAATTAGTGCTAAGTCATTCTTTCCTTAGAAGAGGCAGCAAAGCCTGTGTTAAAAACAAAGTCAACTGTGTTTAAACATCCCAAAACAACTGATGGAAATTTTTTGTTTATGCCCAGTAGAAAGTTAGAATTCCAAGAAATGGAATTCCAGTTATCCTTGTCCAGCTGGGGACTGTTTAAAAAAAAAAAGGGAGGTGGCTCCCAAAGTAGATTCGCAAGTCTTAGATTGGTGCAAAAATCTACATTACTTTTATTTTCAACATCAATAAATGATGTCACGGGGGGTGTGGCCTGACTGGAAAGGCAGCAGGAAGCAGGATAAAAGAGCTCCTGCTTATATAGATCCTTTCTGCCTTTTACAGCTGTCCTACGGGCTCTTTCAGGCCCTTTCTTGCCCCTCTGTATGTTTTGTAGGTTGCGGAGCCAGGGAGCCATTCATTTGGCTTTTGCAGGTTGTGGCGTACTCCCAGATCCGAAGCCGCGGACTGAAGTTGTGCAGTGATCCCACCACGGACCAGACTTCAGCGAGGTAGCGCTGCTACTCACCAAGGGCTGTGCCCCCTGTCCACTCTTGTGCCTAGCCATGCTGTTGGAGTCGTGTGGAGAGGCTGACTGGGGATAAGCGATGACCGCGGCTGGAGACACAGAGCGGAGCTGCTCTCCCGGCATTTGATGCAGTGCATACTACAGGGATTGGTGGCCTCAGCAGGGATACATCAGGTTAGTCAGCTCACCTGCCCGCAGCCTGCCTTCTCCTACTGTCCGGCCTTTGAAGCCATGAGTCGTGGCAGCAGGAAATACATGGAGCGCTTGCCTGTCATCACTCCAGCAGTGTCCTGGCATCTCCCCTCTCCTCCTAACCCATGGTGCTACGGGGGAATCTGGTGGAGCTGTGAATTATAGAGGACATACACGTGGGGTTCCTACGCAGCCAGATACGTTAACCTGTGCCACTGCATCCTGGTACCTCTCCTCTCCTGCCTTATTACTGACCTTTGTTCACCCACCATAGCCGGCCAGTTTCTTCTGATCTGGGCTTCCTTGCCAGAAGTGCCATCTTGAAAACTGGCAATATAGCCACATGCCCTCCTGAAACCAGCCGCTTCCCTGGGAGCTACAGACACTGCTAGCCGATGATCAGTGCCCTTCACTACAGCCTCAGTGATTTACGGCAGGGACTTCTGCCGCTGCGGCCCTACCTGGGCAGTAAGTGGTCGCCTGAACTGCTTTAATTTTTATTATTGCCTGGCCTTCACTCCTGCTCTGTCGACTCCCTCTGGTGGCAGACTGTGCTGACTACATCCTCCATACTGTTTGACTGCTGCTGGGGGTTTTTTCCCTCCTGCTCCCCTCAATCCCCGTAAGATCCAGTTAGAGCTTTCGGGGCATCAGTATAGTTACGGCGTAACAGTCCTTGTGTCCAGGACAGTAGCAGGCTCCAGTTGCTGGCTCCTATAAATTACTTTACCGCCCAAGGATGGCATCTTCTTGCTATTACCCATAAACAACTGACCTCACAATGTTTCTGTAACCGATGACCACTGGGGGTCTATGCTCACTGATACCTCCCTATTTCCACAGTTCCTTGTAATCTCTCCCACCTCTTGAGGTTCCTGCTGCTAAATCCGTTCTTCGTCAGTTCACTAAGATTTGGAGTCAAATTCATAAGGCGCTACTTAAGACTTCCCAGAAATAAAAGACCTACGCTGATCGGAAACATAGGGCTGTTCCTAGTCTCAAAGTGGGAGATCGTGTTTGGATTGCCACCAGAAACCTCAGACTCAAAGTTCCTACAAAAAGTTTGCTCCAAGATTCATCGGTCCGTATCCTATTAAGAGTGTTCAGGGGCGGATTGGGAACAAAAAGCGGCCCTGGAAAAATTTGTACTATTGGCCCCACATGGGCAGCACCAGAGGTGTAAGTTCTAGCCATGGGCCATGGCAGCAGCAACCTCCCCCCAAGACTTTCCAGATAGTGGGCATGTCCAGCATCAAAGGGGAAGTTAAAAGGAAATAAAATTAAATATTATGAGCACATTATATGATACACCTTTAGAATTTAGGAAACTATTTAATTCTTTAGAAAGATATATTTTCTTGCTTATTACACCAACCGCGTATCCCAATCACTATTCACTCAATCTTATATGTCAGCCAAGCAGGCAGACAGAGCATACACTAGGTCATCTGCAATCACAGGCTAAGTGGCAAAGAAATTTTCATATAAGCAAATTATTTAGCATCTTATTCATTATGTCTATAAAAAGGACCACATGTCCTCAAACAAAACAGGCCCCACGGGTGCGTCAGCCCACCGGGAATCTTCCCTGTGGACCCTATGGCCAATCCGCCTCTGAGAGTGTTGAATCCTGTTTCTTACAAGGTGAAACTGCCTCCCTATTTGAAAATTCCCAATGCCTTTCACATTTCTCTGCTAAAGCCTCTTGTACTAAATCATTTTCGGGCATCTTTCCCTTAACCTCCCAAGGTTCAAGCTGCTCAAAATGAGGAATTTGAGGTTCATAAGTTTCTTGACTTCCGCAAGAGGTATGGTCATCTCCAGTGTCTCATAGAGTGGAGAGGATATGGTCCGGAGGAAAGATCTTGGGTGGCTGCAGAGGATGTTCATGCTCCAAGACTAGGTTGTGCCTTTCATGCCAAGAATCCCACTAAGCAGCATGGGTGTTCGGAGACCACCCTAAAAAGGGGGGTACTGTCAGCATCTGGAGTCTTACCTCCGGCTCTGGTCCCTGCGGCCTTCCTCTTAGCTGGCTGGTGTCGCTGCGATGGATAGGAACTACAGCAGCAAGGTCCTCCGGTGTGGCTGCCGGGTGTCTGGTGTCCAGGGTCCGGGTCCTGGGGAGCAGAGCATAGCAGCCGAAGGTGTCTGTTTCCAAGTGTCCTGTTGCTGGAGTGCAGCGTCTGGGAGGCTGAGGCCAGAGGTAGTGGCTGTGTGCTGTTTCCACATGTGTCCTCTGTGCAGGAATCCACCATGTTGGAGACCAATCCAAGACAATAGGTATCCCAGTTCGCGTCCAGCCAGTCCGGTACAGGCTTCCCTTATAAAAAGGGGTTGATGCTTAGCTATGTTGCCAGTACTTCAAGTAACTTGCTGCTGTAAGGTGCCCTGCGCTCCCAGGTTAACCCCTGGTATCCTGGTTCTGTTGTGTCCGCCTGGTGGTCAGTTCTGTTATTGCAGTCCTTTGCTCCAAGTCCACCTGCTCTTGTGGTTTAACCACTGGCCCTCTATCTGGTAGAGGGTCTCCATTTGCTGATGGTGCTCACAGCGATCCTCTCTTCAGCATTGTTTAAAAATCACAAGTCATCTCTTCATTCAGTATTCTTCAGCATCGTTTACAAATCACAAGTTACTTCTTCATTCAGTGTTCTTCAGCATCGTTTACAAGTCACTAACCTTTCGTCTTTCAGAATTCACTCAGACTTCTCTCCGAGTCATTGTGTATGATTGAGGTCTCAAAACTGACTTCCTCTTTCTTCAGTGTATCATTCTCGGTCATTGTCCTCATTGCCTACCCCTCTACGTCCTCGGGCCTAAGTGTTCAATCCATGAGTAAGTACTACATTCTGCCACCTTGTTTCCTTCCTTTGCCGATAGCTGCTCCCTCAGTCAATTATCAGTCGTCAGATCCCCAACTCAAGCCAAGTATGACATGGAAGAAGGGGAATTCCTGGTTTCTCTGGATATTAAGGATGCGTATCTTCACAACCCAATATGGCCACCTCTTCAGGCTTACCTCAGGTTTGCACTGCAGGACAGTCACTACCAGGTCCAGGCCTTGCCTTTCGGTCTCTCAATGGCACTGACGGTGTTATCAGGGGTGATGGCAGAGATGTTGCTACAACTCCGCAAGCAGGAAGTGAACATCGTTCTATACTTGGACGATCTCCTCATAATGGCTATATTCAGGGCACCGTTGATGAAAAAGATCAGCCTTCCAACACGACTACTTACGGATCATGGGTGGATTCTAAATCTGCAGAAATCCCACCTAGAACCTACGCAGAGGCTTCAGTTCCTGGTAATGATACTGGACACAGTGCCTCAGAAGGTGTTCCTATGGACAAGGCAAAGATAATTCAGACAATGGTACGTTCCATTTTGAAGCTGAACAAAATCTCAGTACATCTTTGCATACGCTTACTGGGAAAGATTATGGCCTCCTACGATGCAATTCGGTACAGAAGATTTCATGCATAACCATTCCAGCTGGATCTGCTGAACAAATGGTCTGGGTCACATCTGCACATGCGCCAGATGATATGCCTTTCACCAAACGCCAGGATTTCCCTCTTATTGTGGTTGCTGATCTTCCTCCTGGAGGATCGACCCTTCGGAATTCAGGATTGGATTCTGTTGACGTCGGATGCAAACCTCCATGGTTGGGGTTCAGTGACCCTAGGGGCTCAGTTCCAATGAAGGTGGTCTGATCAAGAGGCTTCCCTTCCGATAAATGTTTTGGAACTCAGGGCGATTTACAATGCTCTTCTGCTGACCTCTTTATATCCTTCAGTATCAGGTCATACAGGTATGGTCGGAAAATGCACCAACTTTGGCGTACATAAACCAACAAGGAGGTCCAAACAGCAGAGCTGCAATGAGGGAGGTGTCACAGATACTCCTCTGGGTGGAGTGGAATCCCAAGGCAAATTCTGCCATATTAATTCCGGGAGTAGACAATTGCTGAGCAGACTTCCTCAGTAGACACTATCTGCACCTGGGGGGAATGGGGCCTCTACCCGCAAGTGTTTTAGCAGATATTTAATCGGTGGGGCTACCCGTAAATCGACCAGTTGGTTTCTCAGCTTACTAAGAAGCTTCTTCGTTACTGTTCTGGGACGAGGGATCCACAGGCCGCAGCAGTGGACGCTCTGGCGACACCGTGGATTTACCGGTTGGTGTACTTGTTTCCTCCAGTTCCTCTAATTCCAAGAGTTCTCAAAGGACTTAAAGGGACAGGGTTCAGACAATTCTGTTTGCCCCAGACTGGCCCCGCAGGGCCTGGTATGTATACATTCTAGCCTTATTACTCGTAGGCCCCTGGCCTCTGCCAATTCAGGATGATCGTCTTACGCAAGAGCCGTTCGTCTATCCAGACTTACCACGGCTATGTTTGATGCAATGGAAGTATATTGTGAGGATTTTTTCCAGGAAAGAGATTCCCGGCAAGGTTATCTCTACTATGCTCCAAGCCGGCCAGATGGTCGCATCGAAACAGTACCATCGCATATGGAAGAAATGTGTCTCTTGGTGTGAGGGTCATCAGTATTCTGCTGTGGATTTTCACCTGAGACATTTCTTGCACTTCCTTTAGGCTGTTGTGGATGTGGGCCTACATTTAGGCTCCATAAAAGTTCAAATCTCAGCCTTGTCTTTTTTTTCCAGGAAACAATTGGCTGTTCTCCCAGTGGTCCAGATGTGCTTGACAGGTGTCCTTCATATTCGACCACCCTTTGTGCCTCCCACAGCGCTGTGAGTTCTCAATTTGATTCTGGCCTTTCTCCAGTCGGTTTGATTGAACCTTTCCACAAGGTGGACATGGAGTATTTAACATTGCAGGCTATCATGTTGTTTGCTTTGGCCTCAGTGAGGCTTGTTTTGGAATTAGGGGCCTTATCCTGTAAGAGTCCTTCTCTGGTGTTTCATGAGGATAGAGTGGTGCTTAAAACTCGCTAGACATTCTTGCCTAAGGTGGTGTCGGCATTTCATATCAATTGGCCGATGGTGGTTCTGGTTGTCACTGGGATGTCTGTTACACCAATGCCCTTAGACATGGTTCGGGCTTTGGAGATATATGTCAGCTCTTCTCAGAAAATCAGACTCGCTTTTTGTTCTCTATGATGCTTCAAAGATTGGTTGTCCTGCTTCAAAGCAGTCTATTGTGTGTTGGATCAGGCTTACGATCCAACAGGCTCACTTTTCGGTGGCTTTGCCGCTGCCGAGGTCTGTTCAGGCCCACTCCACACCGTCAGTGGTTCTTCCTAGGTGGCTGCCCAGGGTGTCTCGGCTTTGCAGTTATGCTGGGCAGCTACTTGGTTGGGTTCGAACATGCTGTAAAGTTTTAAAGGTTTAATACCTTTGCTATTGAGCACCTTCAGTTTGGTCAATCAATTTTGATGGGGTCTCAGCACTCTCCCACTCGGGTTTGGAGTTTTGGAACTTCCCCATGGTACTAAGACCAACCCAGTATCCCCTTGGACATTAGTGAAAATAGGATTTTAATACCTACCGGTAAACCCTTTTTCTCATAGTCCATAGGGGATACTGGGCGCCCGCCTCTGTGCTTTCATATTTTCCAGCAAGAGTTGTTCTTGTGTGTTGTAGGTTGGGTCTGGTTTTGCTGTCCCTATTTTCAAGTTGTGGTTAGTGTTGCTATCCTCTTGTTATGTTGTGTGCTGGTTCGTTCTCACCACTTTCTTGTCTCTCTTCCTCCTTTCAAAGTATGTCCGTCTCCTCGGGTTTTGCTAGACTGAGTCTACAGGAGGGGCATAGTTGGGAGGAGCCAGCACACTCTGAAGTTTTAAAGTGCCAGGCTCCAGTGGATCCCATCTATACCCCATGGTACTAAGACCATCCCAGTATTCCCTACGGACTACGAGAAAAGGATTTAATGTTAGGTATTAAAATCCTATTTTTTCAGAATAGCAGGGCCATCCTCGGGTGAAGGTATCACTGCAAAGGCGCTGTCTCCAGGCAAATGCTGCAATTTAGGGTTGTGACCCCGGTCCAGCCGTCAGGACACTTATTTATATTAAACCTTATTGAAGGCAGAAGGCAAAGCATACAATGGCTGGGCACCAGGATCCAAAATCTCACAGCCATCTCACTTCCCAATATCACTGCCGGGCTCCGGTGACTGTGGGCATCCTGTTCTGTCCTCAGCAGTAGCGGAAGCTGCGCACCCATGTTATCTGGAGAGTAAGTGCTCCCACCTTAGCCAAAAGCGCCTCCAAGTCAGGTGTCTGGAGCGTGCAGGAAAGACTGGGCGCACATAGCCCCAGAATACAGCCCGTGGCTTCATAGGCGTCACCAGGCTGCGGCAGTGAATGGTGCCCGGAGGGAGTGGCTTTAGGGCAGTAGGAGTGGGGGACTTAATAGATTGGTTCTTGGTCCCAGCAGTGGCTGAGAGCTATCAGGTAGGGTAGATAAGAAGCCACTTAGTGAGGAGATCTCCAGAAAGCAGGTCTGGATGGACTACGCTCCTCTTATTTATTATTTTATATACTAACAGAGGTGACAGGTGTGGTACATCCCTGAAATGGCAGATCCAATCTCTTTCTCATCAGACTCTGCTGTCTTCCCTGCACTCTCACTCAGATGTTCACTGCTGCCAGTAGCACACGTATGAGAAGCAGAAGTATGGCGGCAGCTGTATAGATTCTGATATGTAAATCTCTATATCATACTTACCGTACACACATCATCCTTATTACTATTGAGAATATAGAGGTAAGACACTGATGATGGGGATGTAAAAATAGGATTTTAATGACCTACCGGTAAATCCTTTTCTCGTAGTCTGTAGAGGATGCTGGGGTCCATTTAGTACCATGGGGTATAGACGGGTGCTTTAGGAGCCACTGTCACTTTAAGAGTTTAATAGTGTGGGCTGGTTTCCGTCTATGCCCCTCCTACCAGACTCAGTCTAGAAACTGTGCCCAAGGAAACGGACATACTTTGAGAGAAGGAAATACACAGATAGTGGTGAGATTCACACCAGCTCACACATAACAAAAAGGAAAGCCAAACTAACCAACTTGGAACAATTCAGCAACGGCTGAACCAACAATACTGAACCAAGTAACAATGCAGTAATACAAAGCACAGGGCCGGCGCTCAGCATCCGCTATGGACTACAAGAAAAGGATTTACCAGTGGGTAATTAAAATCCTATTTTCTCTTAAGTCCTAGAGGATGCTGGGGTCCATTTAGTACAATGGGGATGTACAAAAGCTCCCAGTACAGGATGGAGAGTGCTGAGGTAATTGCAGAACTGATTGACCAAACTTGAGATCCTCAGAGGCCAAAGTATAGGACTTGTAAAACTTAGCAAACGTGTTCAACCCTGACCAAGTAGCTGCTCGGCAAAGCTGAATAGCCGAGACACCCCAGGCAGCTGCCCAGGAAGAATCCACTTTACGGGTAGAGTGGGCCTGAACAGATTTTGGAATTGCCAATCCCGCCGTGGAATAAACATGCTGGATAGTGAGCCTGATCCAGCGTGAAATTGTCTGCTTAGAAGCAGGACACCCAATCTTGTTGGGTTCATAAAGTACAAATAGTGCGTCCGACTTCCTGTGACGAGTAGTTCTCTTCACATAGATTTTCAAAGCTGCACAACATCCAAGGACTTTGAGGTAATTGAGGTGTCAGCAGCCACTGGCACCATAATAGGTTGGTTGATGTGAAAAGTTGACACAACCTTAGGGAGAAATTGCTGACACGTTCTGAACTCAGCTCTATCCTCATGGAAAATCAAGTAGGGGCTCTTGTGTGACAATGCCCCCAATTCTGACACACGTCTGTCAGAAGCCAAGGCCAACAACGTGACCGCCTTCCAAGTAAGAAACTTTACATCCACCTCCTGTAAATGTTCGAACCAATCTGATTGCAGGAACTGCAGCAGCACATTAAGATCCCAAGGTGCCATAGGAGGCACAAAGGGTGGTTGGATGTGCAGAACCCCTCTCAAGAAAGTCTGAACCTCAGGGATAGCAGCCAATTGTTCCTGGGAGAAAATAGACAAGGCCGAAATCTGGACCCAAGCTCAAGCATAGGCCAACATCCACACCTGCTTGCAGAAAGAGGAGAAAATGTCCCAGTTGAAACTCCACCGTAGAAAACTTCTTGGATTCACACCAAGACACATACTTTTTCCAAATCCGATGGTAATGCTTAGACGTTACTCCCTTCCTAGCTTGGATCAGAGTAGGAATAACCATTTTCGGAATGCCCTTCTGAGCTAAGATTTGGTGTTCAACCTCCATGCCATCAAACGTAGCCGTGGTAAGTCTTGATAGGCAAACGGCCCCTGTAGTAGAAGGTCCTCGCGAAGAGGAGAGGCCTCGGATCCTCCAGCAGTAATGCCAGAAGAGCCGCGTATGAAGCCCGCCTTGGCCTGTCCAGAGCAATGAGGATCGCCGGAACTCTTGATCTTTTTATTAGTTTGAGAATCCTTGGGATCAGTGGAAGTGGAAGGAACACATACACTGACTGGAACACCCACAGAGTCACCAAGGCGTCCACCACCACTGCCTGTGGGTCTCGTGAACTGGAACAGTACCTCCGAAGCTTCTTGTTGATAGGAGAGGCCATCATGTCTATCTGAGGTACACCCCATCGGCGTGTTACCTCTGAATACCTCTGGGTATTCTTCTGGGTGCAGAGGAAGTTGTTAGGCGCCGGGGTCCGCTCGTCGGTGCGGCCCGGCGCCTAGCAACCAGGGACGCCGTGCGCGTACAGCCGCCGGCTCCCTGGCAACGCTAGACGCCGGGCGCACGGAGCCGCTCTGACCCTAGCAACGGGGACGCCACGTTCGGGCCGCGTTCCCCGTTGCTGGGTCTGTTCTAATTGTATTATGGTGTGCTGGCCGTGCAGCATGCAAGCTGCACGGCATTAATTGTGATGACCCAGTCTGGCTCCTGATTGGGGAGCTCACACTTATAAGCACCCTTTGGACTTCTCACAGACGCCGGTGATAGCTTCCTGTTTGCCTGTGTCAGTTGCAGAGAGTTTCCAGTCCTGCTCAATCCGGTTGTTCCTGTCCTCAGTGGTCCTGTACTCGGATATTTGTCATCTATTCCTGGAGTCTGACCGAGCACCTTTAACATCCTGTGGTGTTCGTGAGTCGCGGCGCAGCCGTGTGTTGCGGCTTGTCCGCTTACTGTTTATTATTTAGTATATTTGTGTTCTGGAGCTTTTGCGGAGGATTCCGCTCCCACAGATCCACTCTGGTATCCAGCGGTGCTGGGTAGGAGTAACGGATCAGTGGATCTTTGGTTGTCCTTTTCCCTGGCGGCTAGTCCGCACATACCTTGGTTTAAGTTAGTTAGCTTGTAACCCCTGGCCTGGTTGCTTAGTCAGAGGGCCCCTTGTTATCACCCTGTCTCGGATTTCCCTTTGTCTCCCATTAAGACCTGAGGGGGCATCGGGGTTGGGCAGACATAATCCGCCCTTCGAACGCGGCTGCCATGGGCTCAAGCAACCATAGTCTCGCAGGGGATTTCTGATAACACGGGCGAGACAACGGAGTTAGGGCGCCAGGGGTTACTAGGCTCTCCTGCTCCCACAACCAGCAAATCTTCCCAGTACTCTGACCTCTGCCATTAGATCTCCTCTGGTCTGGAGTACGGGAATCATAACATTATCACCGGCCAGACAAAAAAAAAATTAAAATTAACAGGAGTTAATTTTTTTTTCACTTATTCAGTTGGGAGATTTTGTCGGCCTCATGAATCCCACCGGTGTTGGGCCAAATCCTGGCCAGCTTCTAGTTAGTCAGATTCAAGAACTTACTCAGATGGCTCAGGATCTGTCCCTCCGGGTGAGGTCACAGGAAGATCTGTTACGGACTTCCCCGAGGGTCATCCCTGAACCAAAAATGCATCTGCCTGACCGTTTTTCTGGGGATAGAAAACAGTTTTTTAATTTTAAAGAGTCTTGTAAACTTTATTTTCGTTTAAGACCAGTCTCCTCAGGTACGGAGGCTCAGCGGGTTGGAATTATTATTTCTCTGCTTCAGGGGGATCCTCAGACCTGGGCTTTTGGTTTAAAGACAGACGATCCGGCCTTATTGTCTGTAGACGCCTTTTTAAAATCTTTAGGGCTATTGTATGACGACCCTGATAGAGAGGCGTCCGCTGAGAGTCAGTTGCGTGCTCTCAGACAGGGTAGGAATCCCGCAGAGATTTATTGTACGGAGTTTCGCCGTTGGTCGAACGACTGTGGATGGAATGACCCAGCCCTGCGCAGTCAGTTTCGCCTCGGCTTATCTGAATCTATAAAAGACAGTCTCCTTCAGTATCCCGCTCCTGAGACTCTCGATAAACTCATGGAGCTCTCTATTAAGATAGATCGTCGGCTCAGAGAGCGGAGGGCTGAAAAAGGAGCGTCTGTCGGGTCTACTCCTTGTGTTTTTTCCATTCCTGTGGACATGGAGGAGCCTATGCAGATAGGTCTCTCCAAATTGTCTCCTGAAGAAAGAACCAGGAGGCAAAATTCTGGTCTTTGTTTATACTGTGGAGGTAAGGGACATTTTGCCCGTAGTTGTCCGAACAAGTCGGGAAACTTCCCGACCAAGTGAGTTGTGAGGGGGTTCACTTTGGTCTGCAGCTTATCTCCTCAAATAATTCACTGTTAGTTCCTGCTAAAGTTTCCTTTGGCAGCCTCTGTTCCTCGGTCTCTGCTTTTGTGGACAGTGGAGCTGCAGGGAACTTTATGGATTTAACATGGGCCAAGGCCTTAGGTATTCCTCAGTTAACCTTGGGTAGGTGTGTCACCATGCATGGTTTAGATGGGAGTCCCTTGTCCAATGGGGTTATTTCTCTCTGTACACCTCCTGTTTTACTTTCGGTAGGAGCTCTGCATTCTGAAAAGATTGAGTTTTTCCTTACCCATTGTCCAGCAGTTCCTGTGGTTCTGGGTCACCCTTGGCTGGCCTTTCATAATCCCATCATTGATTGGCAGTCGGGGGAGATCTTACAATGGGGTACCATCTGTAATAAAGAATGTATTACGCTTCCTATCCGAGTAGCTGCCGCCGTTCCCGCACCCATTCCTGTGGAATACCAGGATTTTGTTGATGTATTTTCCAAGGGCAATGCGGATATTCTGCCTCCCCATAGGCCTTATGATTGTGCCATTGAGCTAATTCCTGGTGCCACGTTGCCTAAAGGAAGGTTATATGCATTGTCTGGTCCTGAAACTGTGGCCATGAATGAGTATGTGAAAGAAAGCCTTGGGAAAGGATTTATCAGGCCATCCAAATCCCCTTTAAGTGCAGGTTTCTTCTTCGTAGAGAAGAAGGATGGTTCTCTCAGACCCTGCATTGACTTTAGAGCTTTGAATAAAATCTCAGTAAAGAATACTTACCCTCTGCTGCTGATCTCTGTCCTCTTTGATCAGCTACGTTCGGCTGTGATTTTTTCTAAGATTGACCTGAGAGGAGCATATAACCTCATCAGAATCAAGTCAGGGGATGAGTGGAAAACGGCATTCAGTACTCAGTCAGGCCACTATGAGTATCTGGTTATGCCATTTGGCCTGTCTAACGCTCCGGCAGTTTTCCAGGATCTCATTAACGATGTGCTCCGTGAATTTCTTGGAAGGTTCGTTGTAGTCTACTTAGACAATATTTTGATATATTCTGACTCTGTAGAACAACATGTTACCCAGGTGCGTCAGGTTCTAAAAAAATTACGTGAAAATCACCTATATGCCAAGCTGGAGAAGTGTGAATTTCATGTCACGGAGGTATCCTTTTTAGGGTACATTATTTCCCCTCGGGGATTCTGTATGGAACCAAAGAAGCTCCAAGCCATCCTTAGTTGGGCGCAACCCACCAACTTAAAAGCAATTCAGCGCTTTTTAGGGTTTGCGAACTACTATAGAAGATTTATTCACTCTTTCTCTGACCTAGTTGCTCCCATTGTGGCACTAACTAAGAAGGGAGCAGATCCTACCAATTGGTCACGTGAAGCTGAGTTATCTTTTCAGGCCTTGAAACAAGCCTTTGTCTCAGCCCCTGTCCTCAGACATCCCAACCCAGAATTGCCTTTCATTGTTGAGGTTGATGCCTCGGAGGTTGGAGTAGGGGCTATCCTATCTCAGAAGGATCCGGATTCCCTTGAATTACATCCTTGTGCCTTTATGTCCAGGAAATTCTCATCTGCAGAATCCAACTACGATGTTGGTAACCGGGAATTGCTGGCTATTAAATGGGCTTTCGAGGAGTGGAGGCATTGGCTTGAAGGAGCGATTCATACCATTTCAGTTTTGACTGATCACAAAAATCTTCAATACATTGAATCAGCTAAACGACTGAATGCCCGGCAGGCTCGTTGGGCTTTATTTTTTACTCGTTTCAAATTCATTATCACCTTCAGGCCAGGTTCCAAGAATACTAAGGCAGATGCCCTGTCACGCAGTTTTCTTCCAGTTCAAGACAACAGTCCTGTTACTCCCATACTTCCGTCTTCAGCCATTCGGGCAGGCCTCACACAGGATGTATTTACCCAGTTAAAGCTGCTTCAACATCAAGCTCCTGGAAATACTCCTGCTGGTCGTCTTTTTGTCCCTGAGTTTTTGAGAGCAACTGTTTTGACGGAGTTTCATGATAGCAAAGTTGCCGGGCATCCGGGAATCGCTAAGACTTTGGAATTAGTCTCCCGCTCAGTATGGTGACCTGGTCTTTCCAAAGACATTAAAGAGTTTGTTTTTTCGTGTCAGGTCTGTGCACAGCATAAAGTTCCCCGTTCTTTGCCCATCGGTCAACTTATGCCCTTGAATGTTCCTCTTAGGCCATGGTCGCATATCTCCATGGATTTTGTGGTGGACCTCCCTCTGTCAGCCGGATGCCGAGTCATATGGGTGGTAGTGGACCGTTTTAGCAAAATGGCCCATTTCATTGCTCTTCCCCGATTGCCATCTGCCCAGGGATTGGCAGTCTTGTTCCTCCGCCATGTTTTCAGACTCCATGGCTTACCCACTGATATTGTTTCTGATCGGGGTCCACAATTCATTGCACAATTTTGGAAGTCTTTTTGTGCTTTATTAAAGATGAAATTATCTTTAACGTCCGGCTATCATCCCCAATCCAATGGGCAGACTGAGCGAGTTAATCAATCTCTAAAACAATATTTGCGTTTGTACTCGGCCAAACTCCAAAATGACTGGTCTGAGTTTCTTCCATTGGCGGAGTTTGCTTATAATAATGCCTGTCATTCTTCCACCAATGTGTCTCCATTTTTTGCAGTTTTTGGTTTTCATCCCAGAGCTAATTCATTTTTTCAACATTCCTCTGTCTCCTCACTGGCCCTGACCTCTCATCTTAAACTTATTTGGAGAAAAGTGCACCTGGCTCTCAGAAAAGCGGCATTCCAGGAAAAAAGATTTTCTGACAGGCTCCGGCGGCCGTGCACTTTTAAAGTAGGAGATAGGGTGTGGTTGTCGACTCGCAACATTAAACTTCGACAAACCTCAGCCAGATTGGATCCTAAATTTATTGGACCATTTCACATTATCAAAAAAGTCAATCCAGTGGCTTTCCGGTTACGTTTACCAAAAACTTTACGGATCGGAAATACCTTCCATTGCTCATTGCTGAAACCATATGTTTCGTCCAGTAGATTTCCTCGTAAAATATCTCAGGGGAGATCACCTATAAATGTACAGGGTCAGCAGGAGTTCTTGGTGGAGAAGGTTCTCGATTCCAAGTTGTCCCGGGGTCGGCTTTATTTTTTGGTACATTGGAGAGGTTATGGGCCAGAGGAAAGGTCTTGGGTCCTGGATGAGGATCTTCATGCCCCGAGGCTCAAAAGGGCATTTTTTCGAGAATTTCCTCAGAAACCTGGCTTTAGGGGTTACTTGACCCCTCCTCAAGGGGGGGGTACTGTTAGGCGCCGGGGTCCGCTCGTCGGTGCGGCCCGGCGCCTAGCAACCAGGGACGCCGTGCGCGTACAGCCGCCGGCTCCCTGGCAACGCTAGACGCCGGGCGCACGGAGCCGCTCTGACCCTAGCAACGGGGACGCCACGTTCGGGCCGCGTTCCCCGTTGCTGGGTCTGTTTTAATTGTATTATGGTGTGCTGGCCGTGCAGCATGCAAGCTGCACGGCATTAATTGTGATGACCCAGTCTGGCTCCTGATTGGGGAGCTCACACTTATAAGCACCCTTTGGACTTCTCACAGACGCCGGTGATAGCTTCCTGTTTGCCTGTGTCAGTTGCAGAGAGTTTCCAGTCCTGCTTAATCCGGTTGTTCCTGTCCTCAGTGGTCCTGTACTCGGATATTTGTCATCTATTCCTGGAGTCTGACCGAGCACCTTTAACATCCTGTGGTGTTCGTGAGTCGCGGCGCAGCCGTGTGTTGCGGCTTGTCCGCTTACTGTTTATTATTTAGTATATTTGTGTTCTGGAGCTTTTGCGGAGGATTCCGCTCCCACAGATCCACTCTGGTATCCAGCGGTGCTGGGTAGGAGTAACGGATCAGTGGATCTTTGGTTGTCCTTTTCCCTGGCGGCTAGTCCGCACATACCTTGGTTTAAGTTAGTTAGCTTGTAACCCCTGGCCTGGTTGCTTAGTCAGAGGGCCCCTTGTTATCACCCTGTCTCGGATTTCCCTTTGTCTCCCATTAAGACCTGAGGGGGCATCGGGGTTGGGCAGACATAATCCGCCCTTCGAACGCGGCTGCCATGGGCTCAAGCAACCATAGTCTCGCAGGGGATTTCTGATAACACGGGCGAGACAACGGAGTTAGGGCGCCAGGGGTTACTAGGCTCTCCTGCTCCCACAACCAGCAAATCTTCCCAGTACTCTGACCTCTGCCATTAGATCTCCTCTGGTCTGGAGTACGGGAATCATAACAGAAGTCCGCTTCCCAGTTGTCCACTCCC
Source organism: Pseudophryne corroboree (assembly GCF_028390025.1). Lineage (NCBI taxonomy): Eukaryota > Metazoa > Chordata > Amphibia > Anura > Myobatrachidae > Pseudophryne > Pseudophryne corroboree. Next base: position 1,081,037 of record NW_026967522.1, on the reverse strand, counting down.
GGAATGAAGATCGCCGATAGCGCCAGCGCGTGTCTTTCTGCCCAGAGGAGGATTCTTGTTACCTGTGACATTGCAGCCCTGCTCTTCGTTCCACCCTGCCTGTTTATGTAGGACACCGCTGTGACATTGTCTGACTAAACCTGAATGGCTCGATCTTGCAGAAGATGAGCGCTTGTAGAAGGCCATTGAATATGGTCCTTAGTGCCAAAATGTTTATTGGAAGGACCGATTCCTGTCTTGACCACTTTCCTTGGAAGTTTTCTCCCTGGGTGACTACTCCCCAACCTTTGAGACTTGCATCTGTGGTTAGAAGAATCCAATTCTGAATCCCGAACCTGCGGCCCTGGAGCACGTGAGAAGTTTGCAGCCACCACAGTTGTTAAATTCTTGCTTTCAGCTGCAGGCATATCCGCTGGTGCATGTGAAGATGCGATCCCGACCACTTGTCCAGGAGATCCAGCTGGAAGAAACGTACATGGAATCTGCCATATTGTAGAGCCTCGTAGAAGGCTACCATCTTCCCCAGAAGGTGAATGCACTGATGAACAGAAACAGAGCCGTCTTAACAGCAGTGTAGACCCCGGGGCACAGCAATGCACTGGGGCCCCTACCCATCCTCCAGCAGTAGGGGTGGGGGTGCTGTCAGCGGCAGCTTTGATGTCCAGCGGGCGATAGGGGGTGTTCTATCTTTTGCTCAGCATGTAGGACCTGGAGAAATTATTTCTGCTAATTACTCCTTTACTGCACAGATGGGGCAGGAATGAGAACACTAAACTGTAGAAGGGGAAATTGGGCAAAGTGAAGGGGCCCTGGTACATGACTTTCAGGTTGGTAGGGAATGTTTAATACGTAGGGGAGGGGTCGATAGTGGAGTGGGCTTAATATTCATAATTTTCTGGTGGGAGGGCAGCTTGCTTGATTGCAGATATCTCCATTTCCTGGAAATAGATTTCTTAACTTTTACGGGTGCAAAAAACTAGAGAGTCCCACCTTTCAAGAGGTAATGGGAACTTGGGGATCAAAGTTCAGGAGCCAGAGCAATCCACCAACAAAAATATAAAACTGCATACCAGGCGTGTGGAGCTGGAGCAGAGACAAGCTGCTTGAAAGCTGATATCCCTCAGAAAAACTCTAAGTCAGACAGAACCCGAGATATCTGGCTGGGAAGGACAATTAACAGGCTTGGATGGGGACCACTGTTTTGAAGTCGGATATCTCCGGTACCCCAGGGCCGATTTTCAAAAATCTGGTACCCCTGGAAAGAGGGGACCCTCAGCTATCAGCCTAGGGCCCTTTTACTCCTGGGGTCCTTGGGCAAGAGCTATTGAGACCATACGAAAAGATGGCCCTGAACAGATACCCGGGGATGTTTCAAGACAACCTTGACCATTGATTGGATCACCAACGCTTTCTCAACCGGTAGAAACACCCTCTGCACTTCCGTGTCGAGTATCATCCCCAGGAAGGGCAGTCTCCTTGTCGGTTCAAAATGTGACTTTGTAAGGTTCAGGATCCACCCATGATCCCAGATTAGTTGAGTTCAAAGCGCAATACCCTGCAACAGCTTCTCCTTAGAAGATGCCTCTATCAGCAGATAATCCAGATATGGAATTATGTTCACTCCCTGTTTGCGAAGGAGGAGCATGATCTCTGCCATGACCTTGGTGAACACCCTCGGTGCTGTGGAGAGGCCAAATGGCAATGTCTGGAACTGATAGTGACAGTCCTGTAGTGCAAACCGTAGATAGGCCTGGTGAGGCGGCCAGAGCAAAATGTGAAGGTACGCATCCTTGATATCCAGGGATACTAGGATTTCCCCCTCCTCCAGACCTGAGATCACCGCTCTCAGAGGCTCCATCTTGAATGGGAAAACCCTCAAGTTAGGGGTTCAACGACTTCAGGTTTAATATAGGCCTTACTGAACCATCCGGTTTTGGTACCACAAACAGGTTTGAGTAATAACCCTTGGTTTTTGGGTGAGGTGGAACTGGAACAATAACATTTGTTTGTACCAGTTTTTGAATGGCTTCCTGTAGGATAGCACTTTTTGTCAGCGAAGCTGGTAAGCCTGATTTAAAGAATCTGTGAGGTGAGAGTTCCTGAAACTCCAGTCTGTACCCCTGGGTAACAATATCCGTCACCCAGGGGTCTAGGCATGATGACGCCCAGACGTGACTGAAATCTTTTAGTCTTGTTCCCACCTGCCTGATCTCCAGGCTGAGAGGTACACAGTCATTCTGAGTATTTGAAGGAAGCAGAACCTGGTTTCTGTTCCTGGGAACCTGTTGGTGAGGTTTTTTAGATCTTCCCCAACCTCCTCTAAAGAAGGTGGGAGGGGGTTTGGATTTTTTAAATTTTGTGGTCCAAAAGGACTGCAGTGTAGGTGTAGGATAAGATTTCCTAGCTGGGACTGCTGCGGAGTGAAGAAATGTCGAATTACCCGCAGTTGCCGTGGAAATCCATGCATCCCCAAATAGTGCCTGACCTGTGAATGGCAGGTTCTCCACACTTTTCCTCTGCGTGCAGAGACAGCCATGGAAGTAGCAGGCCAGTGTCCTTCATGGCCTCCACCATGAAACCTGCAGAATCCTGTATGTGACGTAAAGATAATTAAATGTCATTCCTATCCATAGTATCTCAGTCCTCTAGTAAGGTGCCTGACCACTTTACTATGGCTTCAGAAATCCATGCACAAGCAATAGTGGGCCTTAAAGTCACGCCTGTAGCAGTGTATAGTGATTTGAGCGTAGTTTCAATCTTGCGATCAGCCAGCTTCTTTAAGGCAGTTGAACCAGGGACAGGTAAAACCACCTTTTTAGACAGCCTAGGTACAGAAGCGTCTACTATAGGTGGGTTTTCCCACTTCTTTCTATCCTCTTCAGGGAAAGGGAAAGCAATGATAATTCTTTTAGGGATCTTGAATATTTTCTCTGGGTTTTCCCAGGATTTTTCAAACAAGGAGTTTAACTTTTTAGAAGCAGGGAAGGTAAGCGAGGATTTCTTATTTACTGTAACATAAGATTCCTCTACTTGTTCCGGAACCTTCTCAGAAATATGCAAAACATCCCTAATGGCTTCAATCATTAGCTGCGCCCCTTTAGCAATGGATGCATCCCCCCTGCATATCCCCATCACCTTCCCCTGTATCAGAGTCGGTACCAGTGTTATCTGGGCAAGTGTACGTTTTTTGGGGGTATGTAGGTGGGGTTTTAGATGAAGTAGTGGGAGCTGAATACTTCAAACCCACCACAGATTGTCTCAAAAACTGCGTCTCTTTCTCAGTATGTGACATCCTTGTTGAAATCTGGGATATCATTCCCCTTAAAGAATCCACCCATGGGGGTTCGGATTCAGAAGGCTGAGACAGCACATTGCAGTCCTGAGTACATGGAATAGACTCCTCAGGAGAAGATACACACTCTGCAGCACAGGACACAGAGTCCTTAGACATAGTAATGTGGATATACACACTTACACACACACAGGAAAATGTCAGACACAGTTTCCCCCAGAGTACCTTCAGAGAGTCACAGAGTATAAGGAGCAGCCACACAGCGCCCCTGTAGACAGTTATTATGATAAAAGCCCGGCGCTGACTGACCTTAATAGGGAGGGCAGCGCTCCCTGTCAGTGTCCTAGTTCCTATGATCTGCAGGGAGAAAATGGCGCTGGTGAGTGCTGGATCCGCTCTGAGAGGAAGCCCCGCCCCCTGTAATGGCGCGCGGCTTCCTGCACTAATTGTTTATACTGGCCTGAGGATTTTAATGCTAACAGGAGCACCCTCAGGAGCTCAGTGTCCTGTCAGTGGAGTAGAGAACCATTAACTCTTCAAGACGTTGGTTCCTTCCCCCTCCCTAAGTCCCACGAAGCAGGGAGTCTGTTGCCAGCAGCCTTCCTGTAACCTAACTATCTCTAGAAAATAAAAAACTAAGAAAACTCCTAGGAATTCCCCTAGCTGTGACCGGCTCCTCCAGTCACATTTTCTAAACTAAGTCTGGTAGGAGGGGCATGGAGGGAGGGGCCAGCCCACACTATTAAACTCCTAAAGTGCCAGTGGCTCCCAAAGGGCCCATCTATACCCCATGGTACTAAATGTACCCCAGCATTCTCTAGGACGTAAGAGAAAGTAGATTATAACCTAGCAGATGATGATGATTACAGGGTATTATATGGTGTATTGCATGTAAAGTACCTTGTTCCACACCTACTCTGCTGTAGCAATATACCTTATATAAGGGTGAGTAACACATGTACAGGCTTACCAGCGTATGAGCACACACATAAAGGAATGCTACCTTACCAATGCTTCCAGGAGTAACGTTAGGAGACATTTCTCTGATCCATCAGCTCATATGACTGATGTTATTGTTCATCTAGAATCTCCAATTCATACGATATGTTCCCCATCCATTGTTCTACATTGGTGCTGACATAGGACTTGGCGAGTGACTACATCTCCATTTATACTTCATGGTTAGTTACCAGTACAAGAGAGAGATATATCTAAGTCTTATTATAATTTCTCTATAGTCCTAGTGGATGCTGGGGACTCCGTAAGGACCATGGGGAATAGACGGGCTCCGCAGGAGACAAGGGCACTTTAAGAAAGCTTTGGATTCTGGGTGTGCACTGGCTCCTCCCTCTATGTCCCTCCTCCAGACCTCAGTTAGAATCTGCGCCCGGCCAGAGCTGGGTGCTTTTAGTGGGCTCTCCTGAGCTTGCTAATAAGAAAGTATTTTAGTTAGGTTTTTTATTTTCAGAGAGCTTCTGCTGGCAACAGACTCTCTGCTACGTGGGACTGAGGGGAGAGAAGCAAACCTACTAACTGTGGCTAGGTTGCGCTTCTTAGGCTACTGGACACCATTAGCTCCAGAGGGATGGAACACAAGAACCTAACCTTGGTCATCCGTTCCCGGAGTCGAGCAGCCGTCCCCCTCGCAGAGCCAGAAGACAGAAGCCGGTGGGTTGAAGCAAGAAGACATCAAAATCGGCAACAGAAGACTCCTGTCTCCACTGAGGTAGCGCACAGCACTGCAGCTGGGCGCCATTGCGCCCACACTAACCCACACACTCCGGTCACTGTAGGGTGCAGGGCGCAGGGGGAGGGCGCCCTGGGCAGCAATTGAGTACCTACTGGCAAAAGCAGCATATATACAGCTGGGCCACTGTAATATGCATGAGCCCCTGCCATTAATTTTACACAAAATCGCGGGATAGAAGCCCGCCGCTGAGGGGGCGGGCCTTCTTCCTCAGGACTCACCAGCGCCATTTTCTCTCCACAGCTCCGCTGAGAGGAAGCTCCCCAGGCTCTCCCCTGCAGACTCACGGTAGAAAAGAGAGGGGGGGCACATAAATTTAGCGCTTTAATCATATATACAGCAGCTACTGGGTACACAATAAGTTACTGTGTGATTCCTGGGTCATATAGCGCTGGGGTGTGGGCTGGCATACTCTCTCTCTCTGTCTCTCCAAAAGGCCTTGTGGGGGAACTGTCTTCAAATAGAGCATCCCCTGTGTGTGTGGTGTGTCGGTACGCATGTGTCGACATGTTTGACGAGGAGGGCTATGTGGAGGCAGAGCAAGTGCAGATGAATGACGTGTCTCCGCCGACGGTGCCGACACCTGATTGGATGGATATGTGGAAGGTGTTAAATGATAATGTAATCTCCTTGCATAAAAGGTTGGATAAAGCTGATGCTTTGGGACAGTCAGGGTCTCAGCCCATGTCTGATCCTACAGCTCAGAGGCTGTCAGGGTCTCATAAGCGCACACTATCCCAGTTGGTTGACACAGATATCGACACGGATTCTGACTCCAGTGTCGATGACGATGATGCAAAATTGCAGCCTAAAATGGCTAAAGCCATCCGCTACATGATTATAGCAATGAAGGATGTATTACACATATCAGAGGAAAACCCTGTCCCTGACAAGAGGGTTTATATGTATGGGGAGAAAAAGCAAGAAGTGACTTTCCCCCTTCACATGAGTTAAATGAGTTATATGAAAAAGCGTGGGATTCCCACGATAGGAAAGTGCTGATTTCCAAAAGGTTACTTATGGCGTACCCTTTCCCGCCAACGGACAGGATGCGCTGGGAATCCTCCCCTAGGGTAGATAAAGCTCTGACACGCTTATCTAAGAAGGTGGCCCTGCCGTCACAGGATACGGCCGCCCTAAAGGATCCTGCGGATAGGAAGCAGGAAAGTATCCTGAAATCTGTTTATACACATTCAGGTACTCTACTGAGGCTGGCGATTGCGTCGGCCTGGATGTGTAGTGCTGTAGCAGCATGGACAGATAATCTGTCTGAGGAGCTGGATACCTTAGACAAGGATACCATTTTACTGACCCTGGGGCATATAAAAGACACTGTCCTATATATGAGGGATGCCCAGAGGGACATTTGCCTACTGAGCTCTAGAATAAATGCAATGTCAATTTCTGCCAGAAGGGTCCTGTGGACTCGGCAATGGACAGGTGATGCCGACTCCAAAAAGCACATGGAGGTTTTGCCTTACAAGGGTGAGGAATTGTTTGGGGACGGTCTCTCAAACCTGGTTTCCACAGCTACAGCTGGGACGTCAAATTTTTTGCCATATATTCCCTCACAGCCTAAGAAAGCACCGTATTACCAAATGCAGTCCTTTCAATCACAAAGAAGCAAGAAGGTCAGAGGTGCGTCCTTTCTGCCAGAGGCAGGGGTAGAGGAAAGAAGCTGCACCATACAGCTAGTTCCCAGGAGCAGAAGTCCTCCCCAGCTTCCACTAAATCCACCGCATGATGCTGGGGCTCCACAGGTGGAGCCAGGAGCGGTGGGGGCGCGTCTCCGACATTTCAGCCACCAGTGGGTTCACTCACAGGTGGATCCCTGGGCTATACAGATTGTGTTTCAGGGATACAAGCTGGAATTCGAAGTTGTGCCCCCTCACAGTTACCTCAAATCGCCCCTGCCAGCTTCCCCCATAGAAAGGGAAGTAGTGTTAGCGGCAATTCACAAGTTATATCTCCAGCAGGTGGTGGTAAAGATTCCTCTCCTTCAACAGGGAAGGGCATAGTATTCAACAATGTTTGTGGTACCGAAATCGGACAGTTCAGTCAGACCCATATTGAATTTAAAGTCCCTGAACATTTATCTGAAAAGATTCAAGTTCAAAATGGAATCGCTCAGAGTGGTCATTGCAAGCCTGGAAGAGGGGGGTTTTATGGTGTCTCTGGACATCAAGGATGCTTACTTGCATGTCCCCATTTATCCATCTCATCAGGAGTACCTCAGATTTGTGGTACAGGACTGTCATTACCAACTCCAGACGTTGCCGTTTGGGCTCTCCACGGCACCGAGAATATTTACCAAGGTAATGGCAGAAATGATGGTGATCCTGAGAAAACAAGGAGTCACAGTTATCCCATACTTAGACGATCTCCTCATAAAGGCGAGATCCAGGGAGCAGTTGCTGATCAGCGTAACACACTCTCAGGAAGTGTTGCGACAGCACGGCTGGATTCTGAATATCCCAAAGTCGCAGCTGATTCCTACGACGCGTCTGCCCTTTCTGGGCATGATTCTGGACACAGACCAGAAGAAGGTGTTTCTCCCGACGGAGAAGGCTCAGGAGCTCGTGACTCTAGTCAGAGACCTCTTAAAACCGAAACAGGTAAGTGAGTCCTAGGAAAGATGGTGGCGTCATACGAAGCCATCCCCTTCGGCAGGTTCCATGCAAGGATTTTTCAGTGGGATTTGTTGGACAAGTGGTCCGGATGTTAGGGTCTCCTGCCCTGTGCTGCCACGTCGTCATGGCAACCGGGAGGCAAGTGCTAGCGGAGTAACCTGAGCGCAGCTGATACTCCGGTTCGGGTCTTTTGCTGTGCAGTGGTTACAGGCCTTGTGCACGGCAGGGGATCCGGTGCTGGTTTTTGTGCTCACAGTCTGTGAGGTCTGAGTGGGGCGTGGACAGCACCTGCTATATAAATCCTCTTCTCAGGTTAAGCAGATGCTGCTGAATCTTTGTTGGTTAGTCAGTTCCTGAAAGTTAGCCAGTACTGTGTAACTTTGTATTTGTTTGTTGCTTACTGCAAATAGGCCTTGGGATTTGGTACTACACTCTGCCAATCCAGACCTAGCAGTAAGACTGGAGTCAGTCGTTTAACTTGCTGGGGTTCTTTTGGTACTCTGTGAACTTAGCAAGTTTGCGGCTGTATTCTCAGACTTGCCTGCCAAAATCCTTTCTCACTGTGCAAGGTGTTCAGGTGTCAGTTTAGTGGCAGTAAGCTGAACCAGTGCACTGCAAGTGAGGACTAGGATTGTGGAGACTCTCCTTGTGTCTATTATTCCATCTCTGACCAAGGAGTTTACTGCCACACCCGTTGGTAACCCTTTAGGGTTTTGCTGTTGCCCTTAGCAACAGCATTTCGGGTTCTCTACGTATTAAAACACAACATCTCGCTTCTTTCCATCTGAGCATTCATAATACTAGGGAGACACCCAGTTTCTTAGCCTCTGGGCTTCTCTGTTTACTTTGTGTTTATTTTGTTACCCTATCACCTTCTGTGTACGTAATGTCATATTCCCCAGTCTGTCAGTGAGTTCATTTGTTTTGCATCCCTCTCCGTTCAGACACCAGTACATTCCTGCAGGCACTGGTGTGCATAACACCGGATCGCATCTTCAGATGCATCGGCTGATCACCCTATCCCCCAGAGCCAGGGTGTCTCTTCTGTGGTGGCTGCAGAGTGCTCACCTTCTCGAGGGCCGCAGGTTCGACATACAGGACTGGGTCCTGGTGACCACGGATGCGAGCCTCCGAGGATGGGGGGCAGTCACTCAGGGAAGAAACTTCCAAGGGTTGTGGTCAAGTCAGGAGGCTTGTCTGTACATAAATATCCTGGAACTAAGGGCCATATACAACGCCCTGAGTCAAGCGGAACCTCTGCTTCGTAACCAACCGGTGCTGATTCAGTCAGACAACATCACCGCAGTGGCTCATGTAAACCGCCAGGGCGGCACAAGAAGCCGGGTAGCGATGGCGGAAGCCACCAGGATTCTTCGTTGGACAGAGAATTACGTGCAAGCACTGTCAGCAGTGTTCATTCTGGGAGTGGACAACTGGGAAGCAGACTTCCTCAGCAGGCACGACCTCCACCCGGGAGAATTAGGACTTCATCAAGAAGTCTTCAACCAGATTACAAATCAATAGGAACTGCCACAGGTGGACATGATGGCATCCCGTCTCAACAAAAAGCTACAAAAGTATTGCGCCAGGTCAAGAGACCCTCAGGCGATAGCTGTGGACTCACTAGTAACACTGTGGGTGTTCCAGTCGGTCTATGTGTTTCCTCCTCTTCCTCTCATACCCAAGGTGCTATGAATCGTAAGAAAAAGAGGAGTGAGAACAATTGTTCTCATTGGCCCTCATTCCGAGTTGTTCGCTCGCAAGCTGCTTATAGCAGCATTGCACACGCTAAGCCGCCGCCTACTGGGAGTGAATCTTAGCATCTTTAAATTTCGAATGAAAGATTCGCAATATTGCGAAAAGACATCTCTGTGCAGTTACGTAGAAACATAGAAACATAGAATTTGTCGGCAGATAAGAACCACTTGGCCCATCTAGTCTGCCTCTTATTTTTTTTTTTTTTTTATATTATTTTTTATCACTAACCTTATTTGATCCTTATTTCTTTGTAAGGATATACTTATGTCTATCAAATGCATGTTTAAATTGCTCTACTGTCTTAGCCTCTACCACCTCTGATGGGAGGCTATTCCACTTGTCCACTACCCTTTCTGTGAAATAATTTTTCCGCAAATTTCCCCTGAACCCCCCCCCCCTCCCCCTCCCTCCAGTCTCAGTGCATGTCCTCGTGTCCTATTGCTTCTCTTCATTTGGAGAATGTTTCCCTCCTGGACTTTGTTAAAACCCTTCATATATTTGAAAGTTTCTATCATGTCCCCCCTTTCCCTTCTCTGCTGCAAACTATACATATTGAGATTTCTTAGTCTTTCTGGGTATGTTTTGTGATGTAGGCCATGCACCATTTTAGTTGCCCTCCTTTGTACAGTTTCTAATGTATTAATATCCTTTTGAAGATATGGCCTCCAGAACTGAATACAATATTCTAGATGAGGCCGTACCAATGACCTATACAGTGGCATTATTACTTATTTTTTTCTGCTGCGGATTCCTCTCCCAATGCAGCCAAGCATCTGACTAGCCTTCCTCATTGCCTTGTTACATTGCTTACCTGCTTTTAAGTCATCTGAAATAGTGACTCCTAGATCCCTTTCCTCCTCAGTAGTCTCCAGTATAGTGCCATTAATACTGTATTTAGCTTTATGATTTTTGAGACCCAAGTGCATGATTTTGCATTTTTTGGCATTTAACTGTAATTGCCAGACTCTTGACCATTCCTCTAGTCTACCTAGATCCTCAATCATTTGTTTTACCCCACCTGGTGTGTCTACCCTGTTGCATACCTTTGTGTCATCTGCAAAAAGGCATACTTTCCCTTTAATGCCATTTGCAATGTCACCAATAAAAAGCACTGGTCCAAGTACAGATCCCTGGGGTACTCCACTGGTAACATTTCCCTCCTGTGAATGCACTCCATTTACCACAACTCTCTGTTTTCTATCCTTCAACCAAGATCTTATCCATTCAATAATCCTAATATCTAATCCCAAACTTTCAAGTTTATTTAGCAGTCTGCGATGTGGAACTGTGTCAAAAGCCTTACTAAAGTCTAGATAAGCTATATCCATGGCTCCACCTTTATCCATCACTTTAGTCACACAATCAAAAAAGTCAATAAGATTTGTTTGACATGATCTCCCCCCAGTGAATCCATGCTGTTTGGGATCCAGTAAATTGCCGGATTTGAGATAATCTACAACTCTTTCTTTTAAGAGTGTTTCCATCAATTTCCCCACTACTGATGTAAGACTCACTGGTCTGTAGTTGTTTGCCTCTTCCTTGCTTCCACTTTTGTGCAGTGGGACTACGTTTGCTCTTTTCCAGTCCCCTGGAATTTCTCCTGTAGCTAATGACTGGTTGAATAATTCTGTCAATGGTGCTACCAGCACCTCTTTAAGTTCTTTTAGTATCCTTGGATGTATCCCATCTGGCCCCATAGATTTGTCCACTTTCAGCTTTGAGAGTTCTGTTAGGACCTTCTCCTCTGTAAATGTACTTGTTTCATTTTCCTGAATATCCCTGCAACTTAACTGTGGCCCCTTCCCCTCTCTTTCAGTAGTAAATACTGAGCAAAAATAATCATTAAAATGATCTGCTATTAAATTGTCTCCTTCAACAAGACTCCCAGTGTCCGTCTTTAGTTTTATAATTCCGCCTTTTGTTTTTCTCTTTTCGCTTATATACCTAAAAAAAGTTTTGCCTCCTTTACCCACTGACTGGGCCATTTTCTCCTCAGCTTGTGCCTTTGCACATCTGATTACCTTCTTTGTCTCCTTCTGTCTAACAAGATATATCTTTTTGTCTTCATTATTTTGTGTCTGCTTATATTTCCTAAAAGCCATCTTTTTTGCTCTCACAATATTTGCTACTTCTTTTGCAAACCACACTGGCTTCCTTTTCCTTGTGTTTTTCCTAACAGTTTTGATACAAAGGTCTGTTGCCTTCAATATTGCACATTTGAATGTTTCCCACCTCTCCTGCACTGTTTCCAAGTTCCTCCACTCTGCCAAAGAATCGCTTACACATTTTCCCATCCCTACAAAATCAGCCTTCCTAAAATCCAACACCTTTGTTTTTGTATGGGTCAGTCTCTATCTCAATGCTGAAATATACTGCAGTTTCTGAGTAGCTCGAGACTTACTCTGCCAGTGCGATCAGTTCAGTCAGTGTCGTTCCTGGTTTGACGTCACAAACACACCCAGCGTTCGCCCAGACACTCCTACGTTTCTCCAGCCACTCCCGCATTTTTCCCAGAAACGGTAGCGTTTTTTCACACACACCCATAAAACGGCCAGTTTCCGCCCAGAAACACCCACTTCCTGTCAATCACACTCCGATCACCAGAACGTAGAAAAAACCTCGTACTGCCGTGAGTAAAATTCCTAACTGCATAGCAAATTTACTTGGCGCAGTCGCAGTGCGAACATTGCGCATGCGCAATAAGCAGAAAATCGCTGCGATGCGAAGAAAATTACAGAGCGAACAACTCGGAATGACCACCATTGTTCCAGATTATCCAAGAAGGACTTGGTACCCGGAACTGCAAGAAATGCTCGCAGAGGACCCATGGCCTCTGCCTCTCAGACAGGACCTGCAGCAACAGGGGCCAAGACGTACCGCAGCTGCTTTTGACGGCATGGCGGTTGAACGCAGGATCCTAGCGGAAAAAGGCATTCTGGATGAAGTTATTCCTACGCTGATAAAGGCTAGGAAGGACGTGACGGCAAAACACTATCACCGCATATGGCGAAAATATGTTGCCTGGTGTGAGGCCAGGAAGGCCCCTATAGAGGAATTCCAGCTGGGCCGGTTCCTGCACTTCCTACAGTCTGGAGTGACTATGTGCTTGAAGTTGGGCTCTATTAAGGTCCAGATTCGGCTCTATCCATTTTCTTTCAAAAGGAACTGGCTTCTCTTCCTGAGGTTCAGATGTTTGTTAAGGGAGTGCTGCATATTCAGCCCCCTTTTGTGCCACCAGTGGCACCTTGGGATCTCAACGTGGTGTTGGGTTTCCTGAAATCCCACTGGTTTGAGCCACTTAAGACCATGGAGCTGAAGTATCTCACGTGGAAAGTGGTCATGCTTATTGGCCTTAGCTTTGGCTAGGCGTGTGTCAGAATTGGCGGCTTTGTCATGTAAAAGCCCCTATCTGGTTTTCCATATGGACAGGGCAGACTTTCGGACTCGTCCGCAATTTCTGCTGAAGGTGGTGTCATATTTTCATTTGAACCAACCCATTGTGGTGCCTGCGGCTACTCGTGACTTGGAGGATTCCAAGTTGCTTGATGTAGTCAGGGCTTTGAAGATCTATGTAACCAGGACGGCTGGAGTCAGGAAAACTGACTCGCTGTTTATCCTGTATGCATCCAACAAGCTGGGTGCTCCGGCTTCAAAGCAAACCATTGCTCGCTGGATCTGTAACACGATTCAGCAGGCTCATTCTGCGGCTGGATTGCCACATCCAAAATCTGTGAAAGCCAACTCCACAAGAAAAGTGGGCTCTTCTTGGGCGGCTGCCCGAGGGGTCTCGGCATTACAGCTTTGCCCCCCAGCTACTTGGTCGGGTTAAAACACATTTGCTAAGTTCTACAAGTTTGATACCCTGGCTGAGGAGGACCTTGTGTTTGCCCATTCGGTGCTGCAGAGTCACCCACACTCTCCCGTCCGTTTGGGAGCTTTGGTAAAATCCCCATGGTCCTTACGGAGTCCCCAGCATCCACTAGGACGTTAGAGAAAATAAGATTTTACTCACCGGTAAATCTATTTTTTATAGTCCGTAGTAGACGCTGGGCGCCCGTCACAAGTGCGGACTTTCTGCAAAACGTGTATATAGTTATTGCTTAATAAAGGGTTATGTTATGTTGGCATCCATTGTTTGATGCTCTGTTGTTGTTCATACTGTTGACTGGGTAAGTTTATCACAAGTTATACGGTGTGATTGGTGTGGCTGGTATGAGTCTTACCCTGGATTCCAAAATCCTTTCCTCGTAATGTCAGCTCTTCCGGGCACAGTTTCCTTAACTGAGGTCTGGAGGAGGGGCATAGAGGGAGGAGCCAGTGCACACCAGGTAGTACTAAATCTTTCTTTAGAGTGCCCAGTCTCCTGCGGAGCCCGTCTATTCCCCATGGTCCTTACGGAGTCCCCAGCATCCACTACGGACTACGAGAAATAGATTTACCGGTGAGTAAAATCTTATTATTACATTTGTTATTGTGAGTGTTCTCAGGAGGGTGGACACAATGATAGTCTGAGACACAGTATTATAAAGCCTTCATTAAAAGTTATGTTTTATTATACACACACATTTATAATTAAGTGTCCCAGAGAGTCGTCTTCTCCTATTGTTTACAAGATTAATATTGTTACAGAAAATGTCACCATTTCCATAATGTATTTTATTTCCAGCAGATGGACACACAAGCAGGAATATCTCAGAAGGACATCTAATGTTATCCCCGGATTGTGACATAAAAGATAATGACAGTAGACAGGATTCTCCAGGAGCTAACCCCATTACCCCAATTATACATCCAGCTCTGTCAGCTGATCCCCCTGATCCTGGTGAATGTTCTCCTGATCACTCTGATATTGGTGCATCTGTTACAGCTCTGACAGTAGATACAGTGTTTCCGTGTTCTGTAGATGCCAAATGTTTTACACAGAACACAAAGCCTATTAACCCACACACAGGTAAGGTAGGTGAAAGGCCACTGATATGTCCGGAGTGTGAGAAATGTTTTACATACAAATCAGATCTTGTTATACATCAGAAAAGTCACATAGGTGAGAAGGCATTTCCATGTTCTGAGTGTGGGAAATGCTTTGCACGGAAATCATGTCTTGTTAGACATCAGAGAAGTCACACAGGTGAGAAGCCATTTCCATGTTCTGAGTGTGGGAAATGTTTTACACATAAATCAGATCTTGTTAAACATCAGAGAAGTCACACAGGTGATAAGCCATTTCCATGTTCTGAGTGTGGGAAATGTTTTACACGGAAATCAGATCTTGTTATACATCACAGAACTCACACAGGTGAGAGGCCATTTCCATGTTCTGAGTGTGGGAAATGTTTTACACGGAAATCAGATCTTGTTATACATCACAGAACTCACACAGGTGAGAAGCCATTTCCATGTTCTGAGTGTGGGATATGTTTTGCACACATATCAAATCTTGTTATACATGAGAGAAGTCACACACATGAGAAGCCATTTTCTTGCTCTGAGTGCAGGAAAAGTTTTACCTGGAAATCCCTACTTGTTATACATCAGAGAAGTCACACAGATGAGAAGCCTTTTCCATGTTCTGAGTGTGGGAAATGTTTTGCAAACAAATCAGATCTTGTTAAGCATCAGAGAAGTCACACAGGTGAGAGGCCATTTCCATGTTCTGAGTGTGGGAAATGTTTTGCACACAAATCAGATCTTGTTAGACATAACAGAAGTCACACAGGTGAGAAGCCATTTCCATGTTCTGAGTGTGGAAAATGTTTTACACAGAAATCACAACTTGTTATTCATCAGAGAATTCACACAGGTGAGAAGCCTTTTCCATGTTCTGAGTGTGGGAAATGTTTTGCACACAAAACCGTTCTTGTTAGACATAACAGAAGTCACACAGGTGAGAAGCCATTTCCATGTTCTGAGTGTGGGAAATGTTTTACACGAAAATCAGTTTGTGTTATACATCAGAGAAGTCACACAGGTGAGAGGCCATTTCTATACTCTGAGAAATAAATCAGCTCTTGTTGCACACAATAGACATAACTCAGGTGAAGAACCATTTTAATCTTCTGGAGTATACTCATCATTGCCATGCGTTGTTTTTCAAGGTTCTTATCCTATCTCCTATGCTTTTTGCAATATACATGCTACCACTGGGTATAATAATCAGATGTCATGTCCTCATCTACCACTGCTATGCAGATGACCTGTCTTTTGCTCTGGTTACTGAGAACCCAGTACCAATCCTAAATGGTTGTCTAGCTGAGCTCCAGGTGTGGGTGATGCCAGTTGGTGAAACAGGTCCTTGTGATAGAAGCTCACCAACAAAGGACAGGGCTACAGCTCAGCTTTGCCTACCAACCAGAATTACGCTTGGGGGTTCAGAATTACAAAATGCTGATCATGGGGGTGATTCCGAGTTGTTCGCTCGCTAGCTGATTGTAGCAGCATTGCACACGCTAGGCCGCCGCCCTCTGGGAGTGTATCTTCGCTTAGCAGAATTGTGAACGAAAGATTAGCAGAATAGCGAATAGAAAATTCTTAGCAGTTTCTGAGTAGCTCCAGACCTACTCCAACACTAAGATCAGCTCAGGCCGTTTAGTTCCTGTTTGACGTCACAAACATGCCCTGCGTTCAGCCAGGCACTCCCCCGTTCTCCTGACACTCCTGCGTTTTATCCTGGCATGCCTGCGTTTTTCTGCACACTTCCAGGAAACGGTCAGTTTTCGGCCAGAAACACCCACTTCCTGTCAATCACACTCCGATCACTTCAACGATGGAAATTCTTTGTTCTGCCGTGATTAAATCTACAAAGTTTGAGCTAAAATACATAGCGCACTGCGTAGCATGCGCATGCGCATTTTCGCATTAATTGCTCCGTTGCAAAAATCGGCAACGAGCGAACAACTCGGAATGACCCCACATATGCGGAATCTTGGTGTCCTGGATGGTGGAGTGACACTTAGACATCAGGTATCAGCCACAATCAGATCCTCATCTGAGGAACAGAGCCAGACTCCAGCACTTTATTCCCTCAGAAGATCTACCTACAGTCATACATGCACTTGTATCATCACACATGGACTACTGCAATGTCCTCTACCTGGGTCTCCCAGCAAAAGAATTGCACCGCTTGTAGCTTGTACAGAATGCAGCAGCCAGGCTGTTACCTAACCAGCCCATTCCTGCCACATAACACCCATTCTCTACCTCCTCCGGCTGCCTGTAAGATGGTGACTATTACATAATCTTACTGACTCTCCCAGCCCTACATGACCAGGGTCTATGGTACCAGAAGCAGCTTCTGCCTCATTACTGCCCTGCTTGTTTACTTCCATCTGCAGATAAAGGACTGTTACCAGCAGTACCAAGAATCCCCAAGCAGTGCTGAGATGTCAGAGGGGGAGACAGGGTGGTGGCACTAGTGCTGTAGCGGAGGCACTGTCTGTGGGTAATATTGTCCCCAAGCAGTGCTAAGGTGTCAGAAGGGGAGACAGGGCAGTGGCAGTAGTAGGGGGAGATAGGGCAGGTGACAGCAGGGGGGGGAGACAGGGTGGATGGTCACAGTGCAGTACCAGGGGCTGCTGGAGGCAGTAAAGAGGTGTATGGGTCCTGCACAGAACCAGTTGATAATTAGACTTAATGATTATTCTTCCTTATTTCTAATGAATCCCTTGTATGTGTTACTGTTATTTTCTGTGTCAGCCTTTATGTGTGTTCTGTGTAATAATCCTGAAAGTAGTACTGCTACCGATCTCATATCATTTGTAGTAACTTGGAAAAGATGAGATATGAGGTGCACTCTGGAAGCTTATAGGGGGTTAATCAGAGATGAACGCATCCCCTGGAAAATGGTCCTGGCCCGCCCTCATTCACCCCTCAGGGATGTGACCACAATGTGTGTCTCTGCAGCCTCTGCACGTGCAGTTTGTCACCACCAGTAAACTGCTGCGGGCCACTATTGCGGCTGGGTCTGAATGACCCCCATAGGGTTTTGGCTCTCCTGATATGAATCTGTTTTACTTAAGTGCAATACTATAATGTAACTTGAATTGTTTCTGTGCTTTAAAGGATATTTTATCCATGTTGTGCAGAGTATTTTTTAAGTTTAAAATATAGAGAAAAATCTGTTTATTAAAGATATGAAATAAAGTTTTTTTTAAAACAAAAGATTTCCGTTGAGTCTTTTTATGTGTCTGTGTATTATCTTATTTCCAGATAATTGTCGCTATGGTGACAGAAACAATTTCCTGTTAATGTGTCACTTGTATTGTTACTTTTGTGTCCAGCGGGTGGGCTCGGAAATGTTATCCTTTTCCTCGCAGCCCCAGTTGCTGGAGAAAATGAAGGAGGACCTGTTGACAAGTCACGTTCCACTTGAGTTGACAATTTTATCACCAGCAGGTCTTTCCACCTCTGCAGACTTGTGTCCGGAAAGAGAGATACAACGTAGGCTTTAAACCTAGGATCGAGCACGGTGGCCAAAATGTAGTGCTCTGATTTCAACAGATTGACCAACTTTGAATCCTGGCAAAGCGAATGAAGGGCTCCATCCACAAGTATTTCCAGGGAAAACGCTAAGTCTGAGGGACTATGCACAGGCCCAAATGATAATTGTTTTATGATCCTTCAATGTATGAACCAACGGATAGAGGGAATAATCCGAAAGTGTTAATACCAAAGATTAGCTAATCTGGTTGGAGGTGCGACATTAAGCAAATTGCAATGACTGGTTAGGGGGTTTAGAAAAAACACTAGTGGGCTTATATCTAAAGAAGTCTTAATGTGTGGCGCACTCTTTTCTTTACGTTTCATGAATAAATGAAAGCATAACTTTTATTATTTTTATTTAAGAATGATTTTTCAATAGACATGACATAAGGCAATTGATTGTCAGCCTGGAAAGACAAGAAATAAATGAAAAATATAAAATAATTTATATACCAGCACTACCTATGTATGGGTATATGTGTAGAGCAATAACTGATATTAGCAAGTGAAATATAAAAGGAATTTAAACAGGTTTTATTTATCAAATTTATGAGATCCTTTCACAACGGGATTGTGATCTAAAAAATAAAAACTGTTTTACAGCTGCGCTCTGCAGAGCGTTACTACTGCATACAACATTAGTGCTCCCTGCAGAGCGTTACTACTGCATACAATATAAGTGCTCCCTGCAGAGCGTTACTACTGCATACAGCCTAAGTGCTCCCTGCAGAGCGTTATTACTGCATACAACCTAAGTTCTCCCTGCAGAGCATTATTATTGCATACAAGCTAAGTGCTCCCTGCAGAGCATTACTACTGCATACAACCTAAGTGCTCCCTGCAGAGCGTTACTACTGCATACAACCTAAGTGCTCCATGCAGAGCATTACTACTGCTTACAACCTAAGTTCTCCCTGCAGAGCATTATTACTGCATACAAGCTAAGTGCTCCCTGCAGAGCGTTACTACTGCATAAAACCTAAGTGCTCCCTGCAGAGCGTTACTACTGCATACAACCTAAGTGCTCCCTGCAGAGCATTACTACTGCATACAACCTAAGTGCTCCCTGCAGAGCATTACTTCTGCATACAACCTAAGTGCTCCCTGCAGAGCATTACTACTGCATACAATCTAAGTGCTCCCTGCAGAGCGTTACTACTGCATACAACCTAAGTGGCCTTTTCTGGTAACCACGATGTCTTACAATGACCACTTTGTTACTACCCGTAGCGTATCACACGATAAGACAGTGTTACTACCTATAATGTATAACAGTGGGATCGTTCTCACAGGCACAAAGAAACATATATGTACAATTCAGCACATATGTAATAATATTGGGACTGAGAGGAGATGTTTTCCTATAACAAGTATATCATTGTAAAACCCTGTACCAGAGCAGAATCCCCAATCACATGTGTTACCCATTCAGTACATATATAAATTGATAACTGACCACATCACAAAGATATGCACATTGAATAAAACAATATTGTTGGTAATAAAAGATGTTCTCCTGTGACTGAGCATATCATGTGTAACCCTGTAACAGAGCACAGTTCTCTAAGGCATGCATATCCAATTCTACACATTTGTATCACTTCTGTGACAATATTGTTATTGAGAAGGGATATTCCCTGTAACAAGGTATACACTATGAAACCCTGTCACAGAGCGAGGTATACATTATATTATCCCAAGGTTAGTACATAGATAATATCCAGCTTTCTGCCTGTTTCATTCCAAAGGCCTGCTAAGTTGTCCCAACATGTATCTACACAATACTATTGCCAATCACTGAGTGACGCCTGATATAAATAAGATTTTACTCACCGGTAATTCTATTTCTCGTAGTCCGTAGTGGATGCTGGGGACTCCGTAAGGACCATGGGGAATAGATGGCTCCGCAGGAGACTGGGCACAATTAAAGAAAGATTCAGGACTATCTGGTGTGCACTGGCTCCTCCCCCTATGACCCTCCTCCAGATCCCAGTTAGATTTTTGTGCCCGGCCGAGCTGGATGCACACTAGGAGGCTCTCCTGAGCTCCTAGAAAGAAAGTATATTTTAGGTTTTTTATTTTACAGTGAGACCTGCTGGCAACAGGCT